>NW_012104299.1:476403-491718 GCF_000951045.1 Mandrillus leucophaeus
TTGGCATAAAGTGGAGACAAAGGGAAAATTCAGACTTCAGAGCAAAGGACTCACATAATCTTTGAGGACTGGAGACATGTTCCTTGCACCCTCCTTGCTCGCTTGAGCACATAATTGTCAATAATGATGGTGGAAGTGAGGCCCCTCAGGCTCCAGGCTTGGCTTTCCTGCCAAATTACTGAGACATTTGGTCACTTAATCTATATGCAAAATGGGTTCATCCCTATTTACACCTAACATGGATTGCTATATTCATTGAGGGGGAAATATATATATATGTGTGTGTGTGTGTGTGTGTGTGTGTGTATACATATATGTATGTGCTGCTAAGGGTCATTTTCCATTTCTCCTTTAAAAAATAATTTCCTTTCCTTTCACCCTCAAGTCCATGTCATTTCAAATTCAGGTCACAGTCATGTAAAACGGAACACAGGAATAGAAATTCCCCATTATCCAAAATTAATGAAGAAAAAGCCATTATGTAACAAATTCTGAATTCTGGAAAGAACCTACTAAATATAATAGTTAGACGTTGCTTAGAAGAGAAGACTGGTAGCTGAGCTTCCTTGAATTCTTTTTTTAAATACATAAATGGTTGCCATCACGTGAGATGGTTCTAATTAAATTTTGCTTAGCTAGAAGGGATTAATGAAAGGCAACGTCACAGCAGAATACAATGAAAGGAAAATCTCTAAGGCAAGTCAACTGCTTTCAGCTTTGTAGGGAAAGTAATGAAAAAGTGAGCTTATATTATATCTACGTGTTAAAAGAAAATTATTGGTTTCAGATTTGTAAGAATGAAAACAGTCTTCTCCTGGGATACACATTAAAAGTCGTATGAAAACAAATCAAATAAATGCACTGTATCACATATTATAAAGAATGTCACTCTTCAGACAGCACCTTGATTCTGCCTTTCAGCATCTGTGCACGTGCTCCCAATGAACTCTTTCGAAAATCCAGTATTCCCAATTCTAAGCAGGCAAGCCTCTTTCCCTCTTCTTTAGAAGATTCATCTTTAATTCTTCCCTTGCCTTCTTTTTCTCTAATTTCAGCAAAGACTGGTGAGCATCTTTTGTGCATTTTTCCCTGGTTGGACCTGAGGTATACTTTCAAGACAGGGCTGAGATTGAACGTGGGATGTGAAGGAGAGTCAAGAATGGCCCTCAGCTTCCGGTCAGAGCAACTGAGTAAAGGGTGTTGCCATTCTGCAACCAAGAGGTGAGCCTTATGATGAAACTGAGAATACAGAAGACTCAGAGGAGAAAGAAAGAAACCAGATCTTGGCGTCAGCAAGGCTATCGCCTTCAGACTGCTCAGTCACGCGAACTATTAAAGACCCTTTAAAAACGTCATTTTCTTCATTTACATACCATACAATACACTTGAATCCACAAAGTTATATCACACATGCTTTTACTGTTCACGCCAGTTTGAATGAGTTTTCTGTACTTTCCACAGAAAGAATTCTAAATACTAAAGGGTGAACCAGCAGGTTGTAGAAAATGAACAGAGAAGACCAAGGGGCAAGTTAAGAATTAACTTGGATGTGGGGACTTGCAACCTGAGTATTACACAAGCTCAGAGAGGAGAAACTACTCTTCATGTTGTTTAAGCAGGGGTTTTATGCTACAGGGCATTATGGTCTGGACAAAATTTTGGGGCAAGACCTCAAAAGCACAGACAACAAAAGCAAAAACAGACAAATGGGATTACATCAAGCTAAGAAGCTTCTGTGCAGCACAGGAAACAAAGCGAAGAAACAACCTTCAGAATTGGAAAAAATAGTCTCAAACTCTTCACTCAACAATTTTAAAACGGGCAAAAGACCTGAACAGACATTTCTCAAAAGACGACAAACAAATGGCCAACAGGTAGAAGAAAAAATGTTCATCATCACTAAATATGAAGGAAATGCAAAACGAAAATCACCGTAACATCTCACCACAGTTAGAATGGCTATTATCAAAAGGACAAAAAAGAACAGATGCTGGTGAGGATGCAGAGAAAAGGGAAGGCTGGGATGCTGCTGCAGGGAATGTGAAGTGGCAGAGCCACTACAGAAAGCACTATGGACGTTCCCAAACAACTAAACACAGAGCTACCATCAGACCCGCCAATCCCACCGCTGTGTATACATCGAAAGAAAGGAAATCAGTCTATCGGACATCTGTAATCCCACATTCACTGCAGCACCACTCACTATAGCCAAGATACAGCATCAACCTAATGCCCATCAACAGATGAATGAAGAAGATGTAGTATGTCTACAAAATGGAATATTATTCAACCATAAAAAAAAGAATGAAATCCTATCATTTGCAGCAACATGAATGGAACTGGAGGTCATTATGTGATGTGACATAAGCTAGGCACAGGAAGACAAACATCATATGCTCTCATTCATACGTGGGAGCTAAAAAAGTAGATCTCACAGAGATAACGAATAGAATGGTGGCTACCATCAGATGCTGGGAAGAAAAAAGAGGAGAAAGGGCTGAAGACCAGTTAGTTAACAGGTTCAAAAATGCAGTTAGATAGGAGGAATAAGTTCTAGTAATCGATAGTACAGCAGGGAAATTATAGTTAATAACTTACTGTATATTTCAAAATAGCTAGAAGAAAAGATTTGTAATGTTCCCAACACAAAATATAAACGTTTGAGATGATGAATATTTCAGTTGCCCTGATTTTATCATTACATATTGTATGTAGATAAATAATAGCTGTACATATTTTGGGGGTGCTTCTGATATTTTGATACCTGTGCACATGCTCCCAATGAACTCTGCGGATGGTATTTTGAGGCCTGTACCAAAATATCAGATGTATCCCCAAAATATGTACAACTATTATAGATCAATAAAAAATAATGAAACAATAAACAGGGGTCTCAATTTGAGAAAAGTTAAATATAATATGCTGCTAGGTAACCCAGATAGATGTGTCAGGCAAGCAGGTGTAAATTCAAGGTTAGAAGCCAAAAGACAACGGGAGACTGTGGACCAAGCCCTGAGAGGTGTCTTCACGGTGAGGGAGAACTGCAAGGCGAGTCCTGGAAACACCCACGTTTTGTGTTTGATGGTAGAAAGGACGAGGCTGTCTGAGGGGTGGGAAGAATCAGAAGACAGCAGGGGGCTGGAGAGGGTTGAGGGAAGAAAAATCTCAAGAACAGTCGGGCAATCACCAGTATAAAGGATTCCTTCCAGAGCCAAGGAGAGAAGATGAGAATGGTGATGGGATGTGGTCATTACTCGCCCATCATGGCCCAGAAGCCATACACTTAGAAGGATGCAGATGATGACAGTGACACGTTTGCTAACAGATAAACGGTCTCTCTTCTTTTATTTCAACTTACTCCCATATTCAACTCAGAACTAAAATGAAATAGATTTTTCTCATATTGACTAAGAATACACATGAATGAAATCTTGAGTACCTGTAGCATAAAAGGGTATCTGCTCTATGGAAAGAACAACAGCAACAAAACTCTTACAGATAAGTATATGACAAATCACGCAAAAATATTTAAAGAGAAGCCCAAAGGTTTACTTTGGAAAACTCAGATCAAGCAGTGTTTGGGAGCTGACTTCAGAATCATCCGATGAATCCAACTTTCCTTTAATCTCATAAGGGCATAAAGCCTTCATCACTTTGCAATACAAGCTTCATGTCTGAACACCCACAACCCAGTGTGCGTGTCAGGTTTCCTCATTTTGACCCTAAAAACTAATTATTGCAACACGTTCTACACGAGGGTTTATCATGACTCTAATACCAAACTTTTCTCTGCAGTATTTTTAAGGCTTTTATTTTTCAGTCTGGAATTACTTAAACTGGGGTTTGAGAAAGAGTTGCAAGGAGCTGAGGAGGCTGGACTGGGCTTTAGGACTGTATGCTCTGCCTTCTCTTGCCTTCAGTCCAAGGCCTCCTCGGTCTAGTGGAACAGGACTTGTTTCCCCTGCTTCAGTGTCACTCATATCTATAAGCGTGTAGGTCTGCCTGCAGTGTGGACATCTGAGACTGCAGTCTCTTTTTTCAGCAAAATGTGTAGCCCTTTAAGTTTCACAGCAACCCAGATCTTCTCCCAAATGGCAGGCAAAACAAAGTGTGGCTCCAGAATTCTGAGGATGGAAGGTAGTCAAAACACTCAGAACTCAGGCTTCGACTCTCACTTAATGCAAATGAAGAATGAGCTCTCACAGCATGGATGAAACCTCTCCACCTCGCTAAGGGCATAAGTACTTAGCACATTAGGACAGTCTTGTTTCTTGGTAGGGTTGCAGAAACACTACACAGGATCTAAACATCAGAGAAAATATCCTGGAGACTACGAGAAGCAATGTATCTTTTAGGGTCTTTTTATTTCTTTTTTCTTACCTCTAGAGCTAAATGTGTATTTTTCTGAACGTGTCTCTGTATCTTTCTATGCAAGGTTTTGGGGGAGCATCGTTCATTCTTTTATTCATTCAATTATTCAGCAAATGTTTACTGATGTACGTTTACTACACACCAGTTCCCTATAAGGTATGAAGGTAACTGGAGGACCAAGACACAGTTTCTGCCCTTGAGGAGCTCGGAGTTTAGTTAGGGAAGGAAACGTGGTAGGGAGGGAAACATGTAAAGGAGCTAGTGTCTCTCACATCCTCTCTCTTCCCATCCCCACCTGCCCAACTCCTCCTTTATCTCCTGCTTTTCCTTCTTTAAATTCATTACAGTGTAAAAGCCAAGGTGTATGTCCTAATACTTATCATTAAGTAGTTTTACCTTTCTCCTCCTTAATTTCAATAGTGAGAAAGTATAACATTATATGTCTCTAACTTAAAAAAAAAGTTACACAAGTGAAATAATAGGATATCTGCAATTCCCTTTATAAGACTCCAGCAAGAAAAATATGTGGAGGGAAGATGGATGAAACAAGTTGGTAATAGTTGACAGTTATTAAAGCTGCAAGAACAGTATATGGTTTTTATTATACTATTCTCTCTGCTTTTCCAGATATATGAAAATGTACATAATAAAAAGCTAAAACATAAATAAATACAGTAGTTACATTGGATTTTACAAATGCGGTCAAATTCTTTTTCTCTGTTAGTTGAAGGACATTGGGAAATTATTGAATCAGTATGGACAAAGAGCTGGTCAGAAAAAAACAAGAGAAGAAACCTGGGAAATAAGTTACTTTTATATGACATATGTCAAAAACAATCCTCCAAATTATTTCATATAATTTAGGATCCAACAACAATTGCCTTTCTCGATAGTCTGAGTATACACTCAATGCAATTTACTGCTATTTCTACCCATCTCTCCACAGAATTGCCAAATAAAAATGTCATCTGATTATTTCAGGTATTAGCTATACTCTCAGGGGTTGAACTGTGATATGGTGTGGCTGTGTCCCCACCCAAATCTCATCTTGAATTGTAGCTCAAATAATTCCCACAAGTTGTAGGAGGCGCCCAGTGGGAGACAACTGAATCATGGGGGTGCCTTCCCCCATACTGTTCTCGTCATAGTGAATAAGTCTCACGAGATTCGATGGTTTTATAAGGGGTTCCCCTTTGCTTGGCTCTCATTCTCTTTCTTGCCTGCCACCATGTAAGATGGGTCTTTTGCCTTCTGCCATGATTGTGAGGCCTCCCCAGCCATGTAGAACTGTGAGCCCATTAAACTTCTTTTTCTTAATAAATTGACTAGTCTCAGGTATGTCTTTATCAGCATGAAAACGGACCAACACAAACTATCCCCATAAAATTCATGTTAATGTTCTAACTTCCAGTATCTCAGAATGTGATCTTATTTGGAAAAAGGGCTGCTGCAGATATAATTAGTGAAGATGGGGTCACACTGGCATAAGGTAAGGCCTCTAATCCAATATGACTGGCATCCTTACAAAAAAGGGAAATTTGGGCTGGGCACGGTGGCTCACGCCTGCAATCCCAGCACTTTGGGAGGCCAAGGCGGATGGATCACCAGGTCAGGAGATCGAGACCATCCTGGCTAACACAGTGAAACCCCATCTCTACTAAAAATACAAAAAATTAGCTGGGCGTGGTGGCAGGCGCCTGTAGTCCCAGCTACTTCGGAGGCTGAGGCAGAAGAATGGCGTGAACCTGGGAGGCGGAGCTTGCAGTGAGCCGAGATCGCACCACTGCACTCCAGCCTGGGCGACACAGCGAGACTCCGTCTCAAAAAAAAAAAAAAAAGGTGGGGGCAAATTTGAACATAAACACACCCTGGAAGAACTCATGTGAAGATGGAGAAAGAGACTGGGGTGATGCTTCTGCTTCTGCAAGCCAAGGAATGCCAAAGATTGCCAGGAAACCACCAGAAGCCGGGGGGGGGGTGGTTCATGGAACAGATTCTCTCTTGCAGCCCTCGGAAGGAACCCACCCTCCTAGCATCGAGCCTTTGGAAGTGAGGCAACATACCTCCGTTGTTTAAGCGGCCCGGTTTGTGGTAATTTGTTACGACAGCCCTAACAAACTAATACATGCAACAAGGTGGTTTTTAGAAGGCAGGTGATTCAGTGAGTGACAATTAAGTACTATGAACAAGAGCAAGTGGCTAGGGATTCAAGGCATTCTTCCCCGACAGCTCCACGGGACAGCATGTCTGTGTCTGTTGAAAATACAGAGGGTACCTTTAAGTCCATAGCAGCAACGAGCTATTACCAAACCAGTGACTTAGGGCCCTGTGAATACTTCCACGGGGAAAAACAAAGGCACACAAATATTACACGTGAGCATAAGTGAAAAAGTTATTTAAACCTAAATTACAATTAGGAAATAGAAGTTGCCAAATTCAAAAACATCCGGGGCATTAGGACAGACTCATGTGCTCGTGATTATAAATGAGTTGAATACAGTCAGAACTCTTAAGGGGTTAAATATATTACTTTAATCCAAAGTCCGGTTTAAAATCATTGCCTTTGTATGTGTGTGTTCTACTTAATACAACAGCTGGTACCTGTCGTTGTAATCATACAATGGCCACATACAAGTGATGCTTGCTGGCTGGTGAAAGCACTTTCTTGATCTTTAGTGGTGAGATAAGAATGTGGGTTCCCACACAAATGATATACAGTCACCCAGAAAATGAACACTTGGAATCTTCACCTCGTACCCAGTGAAGTAACCTGTAACATTCCTTTTTGTGAAGAACATTCCTAATTTAAAAGGAAGTAAATATCACTGAGAGTCTGAGAATGAACTTCAGAAAAAATCCACTGGAAAGGTTCTGAAGCTGTGATCCCTGCAGGGTTCTAGGTGGGCACTGGAAGGGGTGAGCAGTGAGTGAGGTCCTGATTCTTCCTCGTCTCTGTTCTTCTCTTTGGGTCCTAAGCTACAGTTTTATTCTGAAGTCAATGATTTCATGCCCTAAGTTCTGTTAGGAGGCATCATCCTTAGCACATATTTGTTTATTAAACAAGCCAGTTGATTGCAAACTCAAGGGCAAGGCCTTGCAAGATCCACATCTATCCTTCTGGTCTTTGCAATTTCATAATTTATACTCGATCCACTTTTTTTTTCTTTTTTTTTTTTGAGACAGAGTCTCGTTCTGTAGCCCAGGATGGAGTGCAGTGGTGTGATGTCGGCTCACTGCAACCTCCACCTCCCAGGTTCAAGTGATCCTCCCGCCTCAGCCTCCCATGTAGCTGGGATTACAGGTGCCCACCACCGCGCCCAGTAAATTTTTGTATTTTTAGTAGAGATGGGGTTTCACCATGTTGGCCAGGCTAGTCTCGAACTCCTGACCTCATGATCCCCAACTCTGCCTCCCAAAGTGCTGGGATTGCAGGCATGAGTCACTGCGCCAGGCCCTAATCCACTTTCAAAATAGAGCTGTATGTTTGTCCACTGGTCACTCCTTCCAAGACACGGAGGAAGCTCCTAGTTGAAGGCCGGAAAGCCTGGCAGGCCTGGGAGGACTACATGAAGCCCAGTCCCTTCAGGCATCTGCCTAGAAGAGATGGTGGAGACCACGAATGCAATTTCAAAAAAGATGGTGCGGGGAGAACCAGAATTCCTTGCTCATAGTGCTGGAGGGGTGACAAGAGGAGTTAGTCCAACCTCAGAGACAGGCCTAGCAGACAGGCGAGCAGAGAGCAGAAGCCCCTACATCTGACAGGGGGAAACATTTCAGGAATGAAGAAGTATTCAATCATGTCACTCTTATATGAAATCAGGAAGGAGCTGACTGGGGCAAGTCTATTAGGCCTGGGACTGAAGAGTCGTTGTCATACACAGGGGTTGGCAGGAATGTAGGCAAGAAAGAAACAGATGATGGACAGGGAGTACTCGGTTCACTTACCTTCTGGTCAACAAATATTTATCGAGCAACAGCTACACCCCAGATATGGTGCTGGGCCCTGGTGGTTGTAAAGATCAACTGCGCTCAGGGTCCCTCCGGAGCTTTGAGTCTAGTTTGGGAAAGAGTCACTAGGAGAGCATTTCAGGATCATACAAGTGGAGGAAGGTCTTGCCAATGTAAGCTCTGAGTGCCCGGGCAATAGCCCTCAGCCCAGCCTTGAGTTCAAGGAAGACTCGAGGCAGAAATGATGCTGGTGCTGAGAATGAAAAAGGACAGCAGATCCAGGGACTTCCCCTCCCCAAGACAGCCATCTGGCAGCGTTCTGCAGTAACAACTATGTAAAATTATGGAAAGAGGCTTGGGCCACCTCATGCAAACTATGGAGACGGAATAGGTCAAAGGGAAATCAAGCACTGGGGGAAGGAATGCAATTCACATTGACCAAGAAAACGTTACCTTTGGCCATGGTTCACTGAAGGAGAGTAGGAAACTGTTCCAAATATTTTACTAAACACTCTCATTTCAGAATTCAGTGTTGTTTGTTTGTTTGTTTGTTTGTTTTTTGAAGCCACGTAATTACAAAGCTCCTATGGGTGAGGGAAAAAGCATTTCGTATTTAATGTTCTGGTTTGGCTTTGGTTTCAATCAGTGGTAGAATGGGCATAGAACAGTCTCAGAAACGAAAGGAGGGTGTTCGAGTTTGGTTAGAAAGGCAGGGCACGGTACAAGTAAACACAGTACAATGTTGCTTCTGAAATCAGAGGCCACCATAACGCAGTGGCAATTTTTAATTCTTAGAGATAAATACATGCAGAAACTTTCCATAAATAACATGCTTTCATTTTTTCATGATTACATTGAGCTTTTGTGACAAAGCCTGGTCACATTATGATGTAAATTTTTCCCCATGTAACATTTCCCTCTGCTTATCTTGGGGAACACTTCAAAATGAAGCCAAAATGTTAATTACCTCTCTTTTATCAAGTATTCTTGGGAACTAATAAAACATCAGGGACGTGGAACACCACATAATTACAAAGGAATGGGGCCAGGAGCTTCCAAAAAGGAAATCTGAAGGCATCCAAGGGATTCTAATGCCCATGGGTAACAGCAGAGAGCAACTGGGGAAAAAACACAAGACAAAGGAACCAGGAAAGTCTTCACACAAAGAAGGACATGAAGGCATAGAAGCACCCATAAATTTTAAAAACTAAAGAAAAACCTTACAAAACAAATATATGACCTTTCCAAACTGCATGTCAGAAAATATAAGAAAAAATGAATTCAAAAATAAATACGATAAATTGTTATTCAGAATTTTAAAACCAAAAATTTTTTTTTTTTAAGTTCAGAGGTACCTATGCAGGTTATACGGGTAAACTTGTGTCATGGGCGTTTGCTGTACAGATTGTTTCATCACCCAGATATGAAGCCATGTACCCATGAGTTATTTTTCCTGATCCTCTCCCTGTTCTCACCCTCTACCTTCCGACAGGCCTCACTGTGTGTTGTTCCCCTCTCTGTGTGTCTGTGTGTTCTCACTGTTTAGCTGTCATTTATAAGTGAGAATGTGCAGTATCTGGTTTTCTGTTCCGGTGTTAGTTTGGTAAGGATAAATGCCTCCAGCTCCATCCATGTCCCTGCCAAGGACATGAACTCATCCTTTTTTATGGCTGCATAGTATTCCATGGTATATCTGTACCACACTTTCTTTATCCAGTCTATCACTGATGGGCATTTAAGTTAATTCCATGTCTTTGCTATTGTGAACAGTGTTGCAATGAACATATGTGTGCATGTCTCTTTATAATAGAACAATTTATATTCCTTTGGGTATATACCTAGTAATGGGATTGCTGGGTCGCATGGTAGTTCTGCTTTTAGCTCTTTGAGGAATGGCCACACTGTTTTCCCCAATGGTTGAACTAATTTACATTTCCACCATAAGTGTAAAAGTGTTCCTTTTTCTCCACAGCCTCACCAAGCATCTATTATTTTTTGACTTTTTAGTAATAGCTATACTGACAGGCGTGAGATGGTATTTCAAGGTTTGATTTGCATTTCTCTAATGATCAGTGATGTTGAGAGTTTTTTCATGATTGTTGGCTGTATGTCTTCTTTTGAAAAGTGTCTTTTCGTGTCTTTGCCCACTTTTTTATGGGGTTTTTTCTTGTAAATTTAAGTTCCTTATAGATGCTGGATACTAGATCTTTGCCGGATGCATAGCTTGCAAAAATTTTCTCCCATTCCGTAGGTTTTTTACTGGGTCGATAGTTTCTTTTGCTGTGCAGAAACTGTTAAGTTTAGTTAGATGCCATTTGTCAATTTTTGCTTTTGTCGCAATTGCTTTTGGCGTCTTCATCATGAAATCTTTGCCCATGCCTATGTCCTCAATGGTGCTGCCTAGGTTGTCTTCCAGGGTTTCTACAGTCAACCAAAATGGTTTTTAATCTACCCTTATACACAGTGTTTCAAAAAACTTATATTTAACAAAAATCATGATGTACGGCTATTTACTGATTTTAAAATACTACAAGTTGTTGTTGCAAGAGAAAAAGTCTATAAGGACACAGACCAATGTGATAAAGGGGATGTCTCTAAGGCAGTGTTTGGGAAAATTTAATTTTACTTTTATTTTTGTTCATCTATATTCTCTAATTTTTTCAATTGTTAATTACTTAAGAAACTAAAAATCTTAACTTTAGAGCAATGTTCACAACAATGCTATTACAATGCAAGATCCTAAAGTGTTTTATGAATTATCATTGAAAAAATAAGTTGAATATGGGCCGGGCACGGTGGTCCATGCCTGTAATCCCAACACTTTGGAAGGCCAAGGTGGATGGATCACCTGCGGTCAGGAGTTCAAGACCAGCCTGACCAACATGGAGAAACCCCATCTCTACTAAAAATTAGCCAGGCGTGGTGGCACATGCCTGTAATCCCAGCTACTCGGGAGGCTGAGGCAGGAGAATCACTTGAACTCGGAAGGTGGAGGTTACGGTGAGCTGAGATTGCGCCATTGCACTGCAGTCTGGGCAACAAGAGTGAAACTCCATCTCAAAAAAATAAAATTAAATTAAAAAAGCAGATTCACAGAGCTAGAGGAATGCATAAGTGACTATTCCTCTACTCCCTCTCTCATGTGAACAGCTGATGAAAGACTGAAAAGAATGCAACCCTCTGCCTCTTATCTACCCACACCTTTTACAATTTCTTCCTCCTTCCCCTTTAAACACTAAAGCACTCAAAAGTATCTTTGGCGAAAGGCACAGACCTGTCTCCTGGGCGCACGTCCTTAACCTTGGCAAAATAAACTTCTAAATTGATTGAGACCTGTCTTGGGCACTTTTTGGCTTACAGAGGGAACCACTAAGTTGGTAAAGCTAGGTCAAACGAGAATTAGAGTCTACCAATAAATATATCTAAAAGAAGTTTGCCCAGTTAGAGAACGGGGAGGAACTGCTAATGGGTTTCTTCTTGGGGCAATGAGAATGCTCTAAAATGGACTGTGCTGATGGTTATACAACTCTGAAATTACTAGAAACCCCTGGAGTGTACACTTTAAATGGGTGAATTGTACATTATGTGAATTATATTACAAAGCTGTGTTTGTTTTTTGTTCTGAGACAGAGTCTCGCTCTGTTGCCCAGGCTGGTCTGCAGTGTTGTAGTCTCAGCTCACCACAACCTCCGTCTCCCATGTTCAAGCAATTCTCCTGCCTCAGCCTTCAGAGCAGCTGGGACTACAGGTGCATGCCACCACGCCCGGGTAATTTTTGTATTTTTAGTAGAGACGGGGCTTCACCATGTTGGCCAGGCTGGTCTCGAACTCCTGACCTCAGGAATCCGCCCACCTCGGCCTCCCAAAGTGCTAGGATTACAGGTGTGAGCCACCGCACCTGGCCACGAAGTTGTTATTTTTTAAAAGTTAAAAACAAAGCCAGGTATGACACCCTAAACAAACAACACTTGGGTAGGCTTGTGAAGCAACGCCCCTGGCCAACATTTGAAGAACTACATGCTGCTGTTACCTTTATGCCTTATTTCCAAATTTTAAATAATTTTTTTAACATTAACATGATATTTTTATTCCTTTTGAGGTTTCTGTGGGTTTGGGTTTGTGCTAAATGTTCTGGTCTAAGTGTGGATCTTTGAAATGCCTGTATCCATGGGTATTTATGTTTCCCAGGTGGTTTCTAGTGGGCCAGAGTTTAGCACGATGCCCCTCGTCCTGGTAGCATGGGTGGGACAGTGCCCCGTGTCCTCATCTTCACACCCCTATTTTCCAGCTGCATGACCCTGGGCATGTGAAGCCCACAATCTCAGCTGTCTCCGACTCTAAAATGGAAATTAGCACCACCAGCCTTGTAGGACTGTAAAGGACAGACAGGATGACGTACATGAAGCTTCAGCCTAGCCCTAAGACACAGTAGACACTCTACAAGTAATTCCTCTTCTCTCTCTCCAGATTGAGGGGAAAGCAAATTTATTAAAAGTACAAGTCATTTAATAGGACTCCAAAATTACTGGGAACTTGCAACAAGACTGAGGGAAAGGAAATGTGGCGTATTTTTAAATAAAGAAAAAGAGAATCCAACTAACAAGAAGGTCAATGATTAGAAGAATAGGCAAGCCTGAGCCTCGGGCAACTGTAGCCTATGCAGGCCAGTGAGGGGAGAAATTTCCTCTTTATTTACTATAAAAGAGAAAATATACAAAGGATTCCAACGGCCACTTCTAGGCTGAGAGGTAATGACAGAGAACCAAAGCTTGTGCCTCTCATAACCTCCTTCCCAGCCTTCCCAGTTCCACCCAAAGGCCAGGCGCTGGCAGGTGAGACCAGGCAGGGCCTTGGCTGGCATTCTCTCAGGGCCCCTCACAGTCTCCCTCTGAGCCCAGGCTCTCCTGTAAATCAGGAAACCCAGCTTGACCAGGACAATGGTAGGAGGTGCTGTGCAGCAGAAAGGTAACATGCCCCCAAGGACCGGGCTTGCAGAGCCTGGGCCTGCCACCCCCTCCTCAACACCAACAACTGAAGGCCCCCAAGGTGTGACCCCATCCATCTAAAGGTAGAAAAGGTAGCAGAAACCACAGCCTCTTCCAGTCCAAGAGTAGAAGAAAATTGGCCAGCACGGTGACTCACACCTATAATCCCAGCACTTTGGGAGGCCAAGGCAGGCGAATCGTTTGAAGTCAGCAGTTTAAGACCAGCCTGGCCAACATAGCAAAACTCTGCCTCTACTAAAAATATGATAAAATTAGCCAAGCCTGGTGGCAGGCACGTGTAATCCCAGCTACTCGGGAGGCTGAGGCATGAGAATCACTTGAACCTGGGAGGCAGAGGTTGCAGTGAGCAGAGATCACACCACTGTGTTTCAGCCTGGGCAACAGAGCAAGACTCCATCTCAAAAAATAAAAAATAAGAAGAAAATCAGGTATAATAATATTTAAAAAGGACCCCTCACAATTAGGAAGTTTCCTCAAGCTCCTGCAAATCTTCATTGACCGCAATCAAAATCTCTCATTCCACAATTATGTGCGATGGCACTCAGTTCCCTGGGCATTAATCAGTTCCTACACTGTGCAATCATCTGTATCTGTAAGACAAAGATATAAAGAAGACCTTCTGACAAGTACCCAAGATAAAAGGTATCCGCATTAAACGTGAGCTGAAAGGGGGACTGGTTTAGGAGAGGTAACAGGCTGCTAAGAAGGTAACAAGGCTGCTATGAGGCTTCATTTTCCATACCTTGATGAACTCACACAAGGCAAATGTCTCAAATGGGAAAAGGGAAACTGGGAGACACAATACACATCCTGCATGACTAAATTAGAAACCAACAGGAAAATCCACAACTGGACCAAGCTGATGGCTATCAAGACTCCACTGAGTAATAAGGATCATTCGAAAATCCCCATACCTAGCTTCAAAACTACAGAAATGCAGAGTGAGAAGGAGATTGATCGACAGCACCACAGATGAAAAGACTGAGGCATTTTAACAAACACATTAACAAGGTGCCATGGCTGCCAAAAAAGCCACTAGGAGAAGAGACTGCATAAACAGAGGTGTATTATCTCGGATGGAGGAGGTGAGCGTTCCATACAACAAATCTTTATTTACTCCTCCTGAGACACGGTTCAGGGTTCCAAGCCCTCACTGCTTGGTTGCAGCCCCTCTCTGGCTTAAGTTTTCCAACAAGAGAATATAACCGGAAACCACTTCCTAAGAGGAGTGCGGGATCCACCTGAAAGGGAAGACAGCTTGCAACTTAGCTGTCTGCAAATACTTGAAGACCTGATACTTGCAGGAAGGATTAAGCTTGTTCTGTTTGTCCCTGAAGGATGGAAATCCTGTAGAAACAAAGGGTGGAAGTTACAGGGTATCAGATTTCAGCTCACTTTCAGAGAGAAAGATGTAAGGTCTGCCTGGAAATGGAGGCGAGAGGACTGAGTGGTCACCAGAGCTGTTGCTCTGTGTTATAACTGCTCCATGACTGGGGAAAGCATCCACATACTCCACACGACCCAGGTTACACGCAACACACAAACCTTTTTCTACATCCACCCTGAATCCTAAAACTACTGAATCCAACCACACTGACAAAAAGCTTTAGTTCTTGTTAATCATTACTTTAAGTTGAGGAAATGGGCTGCTGGTATAATAAAACACAGCTAAAGGATTCTTTGGAAGAAGAAAAGACAGAGAGCGCTTTATTTCAGGCAAGTGCAATACCTGCGGCACATTTTACAGCTGAAGGTGGAACGTGGAGCTTGAAGCAGCAAACTTGGTCCTTTTCCATCGGATTCATTACAACGATTAAACTCAGGCTGGAGCCCTAAGGACACTGCCACCCTCAGCCATTTCGCCAGAGTGTAGGTTAAAAGTGTCCTTTTCCAATTTGCATAACAACAATAGCCTTCCAGCTAGGTTGACTCCCCTTCCCAGCAAATGTATACAGATACAACATTGTCTGGGCATGAGGCAGGAGAGCTG
>NW_012104299.1:492353-545763 GCF_000951045.1 Mandrillus leucophaeus
CTCAGGTGATCTGCCCACCCCGGCCTCCCAAAGTGCTGGGATTACAGGCGTGTTGGCTTGAGCTTCTACCAAAACAGTAGCTGCTAGACACTGTACTCCTTAACAGTAGCTACTGTAGTTATTATTTTGGATGGTGCTGCAGTTATCATGATGCTCTGATTTTCTCTACCATCACACTTGAACAGCAGTAGAACAGGAAAGGCTGTTCTGAGGGACTCTGGTCACTAAGGGTCTAGGCTGCAAGGTGCCCCCTTCCTGAATGGAGGCTGTTACAAGGGAAGGGTTGGAGTCCTGGTGTGAAGACAGAGTCTGAAATGGGCACAGCGCCTCCAGCTGAGAGGAAGAGATGGGTAGGAGAGTGTTTCATGTGAGCAAGCCAAAGCGAGCCCATGCAATCCAAGCACGTGTGAAGGGGTAAGCAAGGTACTGGGGAAACATAAAGATTGAAGCCAATCCCAGAGACTGAGAATCCTGGCCCAGGGTAGAGGGAGCAGGTACAAGCACCAGAAACCCAAAGTCTAGGTCAAAGGAGTAAGCTCCAGGGGGAGGCAGCCCGCTGCACAGTCAGGTAAAAACACGCAATATTGGAGCAGGAGAGGAAGGAGGAGTGAAGGAGTGGGGGAGTGGGGGAGTGGGGGAGGAGAGGTGGCTGCAGGGCATGGGGCAGTTCCTCCGTAATGGTAGCTCCTGTGGTTATTATTTGTGGTGGTGCTACAGTTACGAGGATGCTCCAAATTTCTCTACCATGCTCTGGACTCTGCGATATGAAAGAGGAGTACAACAAGCCATGCTTAAGGGCTCTGACTCCAGCCTGGCAGAGAACAAAGGCTGCCTCATTCACCCCCACAAATTAGGCAGGTTCAGTTGGAGGCAGAAAAAGCTACAGTCTCTTTCAAAGGCACTGATTTCTCTGAAAATGGAAAAATGACCTAGAGTCATTTCCCACGGAACTCGTGATTCTCCTTCTACTTTACATGTGGGATCCTGATAGAATCCCAAAAGATCTTTTCCAAAAGCATCCTTTGCAAGAAGGTGGCTCAGCAGAGGAGGGTATCTGTGGGCTAAAGACAGGAAAGGGATGTTACGTCTTGTTAATTTGAAGATACTCACTCCCAGTGACTTCACATCAATTCTGCTGACTCCTCACTTCTTTTTTGGCAACTGAGCACTAAACCCGGGAAGGAAATATGAGGTCAATTTTGTGGAAATACCTAATAATGGATTTATGTTCCCTTGACAAAAACAGAGAAAACTGGAGAAATGCTAATAGGATTCACAGGCTGTACGTAATGACTGAGACAATTTCCACCACTACCATCAATGAGCCAACCCAGAGAGACCTGCGCAGAGGCGGGTGGGCTGTGAGCAGACAGGACTTCCTTCTCCTGCAGATCACAGCTCCCGGAACCAGAAGACAAAGGTCAAGATGTCTAGAAGGTACCACCCCTTCTTCTTGGTCTCCACGGAGGTTGCCTCATTGGTTATAGTAAAACTTAGGCTGGGTGGGGTGGTCCACGCCTGTAATCCCAGCACTTTGGGAGGCTAAAGTGAGAGGACCACTTGAAGCCAGACCAACCTGGGTAATACAGCAAGACTTCATCTTTGCAGAAATTTTAAAAAATTAGTCAAGTGCAGAGGTGCAAGCCTGTAATCCTAGCTACTCTGAAGGCTGAAGCAGGAAAGGATTGCTTGAGCCCAGGAGTTCCAGGCTGCAGGTATCTATGATGGAGCCTCAGCATTCCTGACTGGGCAACACGGCAAGACCATGTCTGAATGAATGAATGAATGAATGAATGAATGAATGAATGAATGACAGATAGATAAATAAATATTAAACTTGATCAAACTGATGGGTCAAATTTTGAATCTTCTGCTTCTAAATATTTTAGAGCAGTTGAATACGCATTTGCCCGGCCCCACCCACATGGTTCACAGTGACCCTGAAGGCAAGTCACTTCTCGTAGCCAAATACAACTTCACTGCAACTTGTCATGAAAGCAGGCAGGCATGGGATGAAGAGCAGCACAGTAATAAAGGTGTAATAAATAATAAAGTAATAAATAATAAAGCAATAAAGGAGTAATAAATAATAAAGGTATAATAAGTAATAAAGTAATAATAAATAATAAAGATACAGTAAGTAATAAATCCCTCTGTGGATTTGATAAGTCAGATTCATTTCTCACTCATCAGCCCATTTTTAAAAAGTAACTTTCACTGTTGCTGTATATCCCAGATGCAAAAAAAAAAAAAAAGATTAGAAAATAGTCCATTCAATTTTCCAAATTAGTCAGACTCACCCGTCTGAAAACGTGTTTTATATTTGCTCTCCCCTAAAATCATGGAGGGCTGCAAGGTGCAGTTCTGCTCGGTGATGACTATTTTTCCTTGTGAACTACACTATCTATAACACACTGTTGCAACTCAATTCCACTCAGGATACCTTCAGCGGGTACCTATTCTGTGCTAGACACTGGCCTCTATGAGATGGATAACCTGAGGGAGTTCACAAGCTAATCAGCAGACAGACACAACGCACACCCAACAATGATAAATGCTCTCTTAGAAGTACAAGTTGTCAGTTGCAGTTACAATCTATGGCATTGCCAGAGAACACAGTTCAAAGTATATTTGATACGCCACAGTATCCAATCTTTCTTTGTGATGTATCACTTACTGAATGCCACCAACATAAAATAAACTTGGCTCTGATGAATGCTACTTATAGAACAAAATTGAGGAAATGCAATATTAGCTCATCAAATGCTAAATTAATCTGAAGTTTCAGAAATTAGAGAATATGTCCTAAATGAAGCTAAAGCTTTTGTATATATCCTCATGCTCTGTAACTTGCAGAGCCCTTTGTAGAAGCGCAATTAAAAAACCAAATAAATAAAAAATAAACTAAAAAAAAAAGGTTCCCAAATACAGGCCAAAAATAAGGAAAGGCTAAGAAAAGGGCATGTTTCTTTTCTCACTTGAGATATAGCCTACAGGGCTGTCTAATTATACACACTCTTAGCTGGAGATGCTAGTTGTCGTTTCATCAGCCTACAAGGAGGGAAGCCGATTTGAAGATCACTTTTCAAGTTTTAATTCACTCTGTTTCCTCTCCTACTCAAGTGGTTAAACATTTGTTTCAGAGTTGCATCTCATTGCCTCTGCTCCTAATAATTAAATCCTAGAATGTCAAGTCCTTCAAGACCCTTTCAAAAGGGCAATTCTTGGTATTGAAACGAAGGGCTGACTGTGCCCTTTAAGTCGGAACTGCATCGACACATGGGGAATTACCACGTCTGCACAGATCAGGTCTCTAAAGCCAGGCGGGGCCAGGTAGCTCCAAGTGCCCTTCAGTCTCTGCCCTGTGAAAAAAAAAAAAATGCAGGCCGGGTGCGGTGGCTCAAGCCTGTAATCCCAGCACTCTGGGAGGCCAAGACAGGCGGATCACGAGATCAGGTGATCGAGACCATCCTGGCTAACCCGGTGAAACCCCGTCTCTACTAAAAAATACAAAAAACTAGCCGGGCAAGGTGGCGGGCGCCTGTAGTCCCAGCTACTCGGGAGGCTGAGGCAGGAGAATGGCGTAAACCCGGGAGGCGGAGCTTGCAGTGAGCCGAGATCCAGCCACTGCACTCCAGCCTGGGCAACAGAGCGAGACTCCGTCTCAAAAAGAGGAAAAAAAATGTAAACGGGGGCCGGGCACAGTGACTCACGCCTGCAATCTCAGCACTTTGGGAGGCCAGGGTGGGTGGATCACCTGAGGTCAAGAGTTCGAGACCATCCTGGCCAACATAGTGAAACTCCGTCTCTACTAAAAATACAAAAATTAGACAAGTGTGGTGGCGAGGATGCCTGTAATCCCAGCCACTCGAGAGGCTGAAGCAGGAGAATCGCTTGAACCGGGTTGGTGGCGGGAGCGGCAGAGGTTACATTGAGCCAAGATCGTGCCACTTCACTCCAGCCTGGGCCAAAGGGCAAAACTCTGTCTTAAAAAAAAAAGAAAGAAAGAAAGAAAGAAAGCAAACTGCTTCAGGTCCATTAAGCATCAGCTCTGAAATATGTCAAGGGAATCTCCTTCTTGGCATGTGACCCTGAGGTTTCATTTCTGTGGCCTCTTCCTGGGACATGCAGCAGAGTCATGTTGTTATTTTCCCACTAAAAAAAAAAAAAAGTAGTGAATGCACACAGCATGCCACCACGGACACATATTGAGGGTAATTACCAATTAGAAGGGTTAACTTTCCAAATCATCTCTGACCTTCCTAATAAAATGCTAACCCAACTGTTTCTTTTGCAGTGCTCTCAGTTTGTGGATACTCACTGGATCTTAGAGGTTTATGTTTCCTCTAAGACTCTGGCCATCGGCCCTGGGCACTTCTCATTTACTTCCCAAGTTCCTCTCTTTCCTAAAAAAAACATAAATAACCCCACTTAGGGGCTGGGAGACTTAACCCAATTGATAGTGTTTGCATTTCAGAACAAAACAACTCAAAGCTTAAGTATCTGCAAACAGGTTTTCGTCCTGCTTGCAAATGTTTCCTCAATAATACAAGTGACAGAATTAGGCAATGTGCTAGGGAGGAAGATAATTTAATGTAAAATATCCTATAAAAGGTATCACATGCTAGTAAATCTCCAATCTACAAAATTAATCATGAACCCACAAAAATTACACAGAATAGTAATGAATTGCTCAGATACCTAGAGAGATGGACTTTCTTTTTAAATTAAGACCACTTTCACCAACATGCTATATTGTGGTTGTCACTTGATTGAGGGATGTTTGTTTTCAATATTATTTATTTCTATCTTATTTCCTCCAATGAGCATATGTCACTAAAAGTTTTTGTTTTTGTTTTTGTTTTTAAAGAAATACAGTGCCCCTCATACTTACTCCTACACTAAACAAATCATCACTCAGGCTACAGAGCAGCAAAAAAGAATGGCAGGAATGTGTTCCAAGCAAGCCTTTGTAAAATGATAGCAGAGCACCTTTCTCTTTAGCAGATTTGTGGATCACAACTAAATGACAACTCTTATGACAGGGAGAGGAGGGTGCCCCAGTGTTCTTGAGATGATGAACTCGAGACTGGAATGTGGACAGAAGGGGGAAGGAAACTGTGGCCATGGAGCCTCGCTTGCATTTCGAGGGAATAAGGCATCTGTAGGGGAAGGGGAACTAAGTGGAGCCCGGCAGAGACTTTAAACGCCATCCTCCCAGTCCGTGGCCTTCTTGGCTCTGACTAGAACGTCTATAGTTGAAAGTGGTGGCCCAGAAGGGAACTGGGCTGAGCTACTTCCCTTCAACATTTCTGCTAGCAAGAGAATATTCAAAGCAGAACCTTCAGGGGAAATAGAGAGGATTGCAAAATAGAGAGGAATGGTGGGTAACTTCTGGAAACGAGAGGAAGTGGTGAATGGGAATCTGGGTTTTTCCTGCATGCCAGCCACAACTTCTGTTTCTCTTCGGTTTCATTCACGGTAGCTCTCGCCCCTCCCACTTTCCCACCCTCCACCCTCCTTCACAAGTCCTTTACGTGTGCACTCTTGCCCTAATGCTGCCATAGTTAGCTGGTTTCAGACCACACCTTCCATTAAGACACCTCAGACAACCCTGGGCATTTACTCCAGGTCAGCTTCCTATTGGAAAGCATACAAATATGCTGGGAACAAGAGACAAGAAGAGAAGGGTGCCCATGTTTCTCAGCCAGTTAGGATCTGTCAGTTATGATAGGGTTGGACCTCAGGAAAAACATGAATTATGACTTGCCAGGGGAAAAAAATGCACGTGCAGGAGCAAGTCAGTCAGCTGACTGCAAACTGCTGTACCAAGATCACCAATGTGTGCCTCCCACAGCCAGACACCCAGCCAGCCCATACAAATGGGGACAGATTCCTCAGCGACAGAGAGGCCCCATGATGTTGCTGCAAGACTGTGCGTCTTGATTCAGACAAGTTCATTTCAAAAACTATTTTTCATCTGTATATCTTTTTAAATAGGTAACTACACAGCGTAGACTCAGATAAAGGAAAAAGTCATTCTGTAGTTTTCATTTCTTTAAGCCAAAATGTCGAATGGAACATATGTGCTTTTTGACAAATGTAGCTTTATCATTTCAGAGACATCGTATCTTCACCCTGTACTTTAGTTGGGTAGAAGAAATAAAGAAGCATCAAAATGATACCCCACCACTCCTGGAAACAACTAATGAGGAGTTCCTAAACTAAGAGCCATTTCTGTCAAACACATTTTCAGGAAACTGGAACTATCAGCAAGGAAAGGTAAGTTGTCAGTCATATAAATGCTCCTGGGAGCCAAGACAAGTTTTCTGTTTTTCTTTTATTTTTGTTTTTGTTTTTTAAGTACAACCAAGGCCAGACGAAGTGGCTCATACCTATAATCCTAGCACTCTGGGAGGCTGAGGTCAGGGGATCACATGAGCACAGGAGTTCGAGACAAGCCTGAGCAACATAGTGAGATCTCGTCTCCACAAAAAATTAAAAAATTAGCTAGGCATACTAGCATGCACCTGTGGTCCCAGCTACTCAGGAGGTTGAAGCAGGAAGATCGCTTGAGTCCAGGAGTTTGAGGCTGTGGTGAGCCAAGATGGTGCCGCTGCACTCCAGCCTGGGCGACACAGTGAGACTGTCTCAAAAACAAAAATGTACAAACAAAATTTCATTCTAATTTTTAAAAGCACTAGAGCAGGTACTATTGGTGATAGGGCTGTTTTCCTGCAAAACGTGTTTGCACAGCTAAACTGTTATTTAAGCATTTTGTTCACTATGAAAACTAAGCTATTATTTAGTCAAAAGCCATAATTTACAGATGAGGAAACTGAGGCAGTTTACCTTAAATCAGTCAGGTATAGCATACTATGTATAGTAACTGCTGAGATTAGCTACACGACATCTGGCTACGTAGCATGAAATGAGAGTATAGCTGACATTGCCCCGTTCATACACTTTGGAATTCCTGGGATTTAACCACTCATGGTATTGGAATGTACCATTCCATGGCCTAAATGAGAGTCTGTAAGCCACGATCTAAACCAAAAGATCTTTATACACCACCTCCTGCGCATGGGGCAACGTGCACAGTCATCCCTCTCTAAGATGCTCAGAGGAAGAGGAAAATAAGGTGTTGAACAACAGACAGACATCTCTGTCGTGTGTGTTTTCAGAGCAACGAAGCCATCAGCACACATCTTTTCACTGTAGGTTCAGTTTGAATATGAGCATCGTTTTGCTTTCATTTTCAAATTTTCTTGCTACAAGGAAAAGTGAATCATTCCATAGTTGCAAATGTCAGTCACAAATTTAAACTGAGGGCATGAGTAATTTAAGTCTTTTTTTTTTTTTTTTTTTTTTGTAAATGAAGGAAGAGGTCACAATTCAAATCTTCACATAGACTTCCCTTCTTTGACCCCAGCGTGAAGGAATTCGCACTTCTAAAGAGAAGTGGAAATAAAGTCAATGTTATTAAAAGCTGAAGCTTCAAGTTTTTGTGCATTACACCAAACATTTCATAAAGAAAAGAATAATGTTTAGATTTTATGTGGAATACTTATCAATTCTTAACAGTACAGACTCCATAAATGTTCAGTGTGGCCAAATTATGTTAAATGGTATTTTGCCAAGAAGTTTGTTCCGTTTTGAGGTAAGGAGAATGTGGAGGAAGAGAAAGTCAGTTGTAGCTCAATGGGAACCACTTTGCAGAATAACTCAGACCCCCATCTCAACTCCACAAGCAAGGTCCAAGAAAGGGCTTCCCAAGGCCCGTGGCTTGTGAACAGTGCAGGTGGCCTCGAACACAGGGCTCCCTGGGTCTGTCTGGCTTCAAGCTCTTCCAGCTGGGACACCTGGGACCAAGCTCTACTTCTCCCAGCTCAGTTCCGTTAGATGCTTTCTCCACCCACACACACAAATGCTTCCCACATGTGCAGTTCACTTTCCAAAATTTCATTCACTGTCTACAGAAAAAAGATACAGGCATCTAGAGTGAGGAGATCCAGACCCATCCTCATGCTTTGACATATTTCAGTGACTTCTTAAAATTCTCAGTATTGGGCTCTGCACGGAGCAGCTACATAACAAAACAGCTGCTAGTGCACTTGGATGTAAAATGCTTCTCTGTTTCTTCTCAACATAATGGAACTAAGAATGATTTCCTATGTCAGAGAACTATATAGCCCTAGAGAAGAAAAACTTTTGACTTATTGCTGAGATTACATTAGGCTATACAAACTGAGTTATCCATGTGAAGAAACTCCTTTAAAATAAAAAAAGTCAAATCTTACACAATAAGAAAGAAAGTACATGGAAATAACTCCAAAAAGCATTTAAAATGTTACTGGCCTCAATAAATTTCCTTGCTTGGGTGAAAAGAGGTCATGGAATGGGGATGGTTGTCTCTTGGAATTAAAGCTACCTTTGTTCATAATACCAACTTTTCTCTCTATGCAGATCTACTGTTAGAATTAAAACATATCAGGCTGGACATAGTGGCTCACACCTGTAATCTCAACACTTTTGAGGGGCCAAGGTGGGAGGACTGTTCAAGCTCAGGAGTGTGAGATCAGCTTGGGCAACACAGCAAGACTTCACCTCTACTAAAAAAAAAAAAAAAAAAAAAAATTAACTAGCCAGGCACGGTGGCACACGCCTTTAGTCCCAGCTACTCAGGAGGCTGAGGTGGGAGGATCTCTTGAGCCCAGGAGTTCAAGGCTGCTGAGAACCATAATCACACCATTGCACTCCAGTCTGGGCAAGAGAATGAGACTTGTCTCAAAAATTTTAAAAAATTAAAAAATAATAACATATCAGTTGATATATTTCTTCCAGATACATTACAACGCTAAGTCAAATTTAAGAATTACCCAATGAGATCAATTTCTTAGGGAAGTGTTGAAATAAAATTCCCTTTCCCACAAAACAAATCTCGTTTACGAAACAGCTCACAGGACTAAAGTTCTGGATAGACATAAAAGATAAACTGAAGGATTAGTCTTTCATATTAATGTTAGGTTGTGGTTATTAAGGCTATGGGGGTTGGCCTAGTCAAGAGTTTCCTAGTCATTCATTTATTTACTTAAGTTATTGGCTATGTCACTGGTGAAGAAACAAACTATGTTTCTACCAAGAAACAAAAACCACCAATCCCTTTTTATTTAATTAAAAAAACCAAAACACAACATTGTAAAACTCTACAAAATAACAAAGGAGAAAATCTAGATGACCTCGGGTTTGGCAATACTGTTTTAGATACGACACTAAAGGCGAAAGGAGTAATTCATGAAAAATAATTGGAACGCTGGATTTCATTACAATTAAAAACTTCTGCTCTGCAAAAGACACCATCAAAAGAATCAGAAGATATTATAGGCTGGGAGAAAATACTGCAAAAAATAAATCTGATAAAGAACTATTATCCAAAATATACAAATAACTCTTAACATTCAGCAATAGGAAAACAAATAGCCCAATTAAAAACAGGAAAAAGACCTGCTGAGATATCTCACCAAAGAAGATGTACAGATGGCAAACATGCATGTGAAAAGATGTTCAATATTAGATGTCATTAGGGATCTGCACATTAAAGCAACAATGAGATACCACTACACACCTATTAGAATGGCCAAAATCCAAAACACTGACAACACCAAATGCTGGCAAGGATGTGGACCAGTGAGACCTCTCATTCATCGATGGAAGGTATGCAAAATGGTACAGCCACTTTGGAAGATAGTTTGGCAGTTTCTTAAAAAACTAAACATATTCTTTCCATATTACCCCACAATTACACTGGGTCATGTATCTACCCAAATGAGTTTAAAACGTATGAAAACCTGCACACAGATGTTTATGGCAGCCTTCTTTATCACTGCCCAAACTTGAAAGCAACCCAGATGCCCATCAGTAGGTGAATGGATAAACCATGGTGCATCCAGATGACAGAATCTTATTTAGCACTAAACAGAAATGAGCTATCCAGCCACGAAGAGACACAGAAAAAACATAAATGCATACTACTAAGTGAAAGAAGCCAATCTGAAAAGGTCACATGCTGCAAGATTCCAAATACATGACATCCTAAACAAGGCAAAAATGTGGAGACAACAGACGGATCAATGGGTGCTAAGGGTTGGAGGAAAAAGGGATGAACAGGTGGAGCACAGAAGATCTTTAGGGCGGTGAAAATGTGCCCTGTATGATATTAGAATGGTGAATATATATCATGATACATTTGTCAGAACTCACAGAAGATACGCCAAGAGTAAACTATGGACTTTGGGTCATGATAATGTCAATGCAGGTTAATCAATTGCAATGAATGGACCACTCTGGTGAGGGATGATGACAGTGGGGGTGCTGTGCAGGCATAGAGAAATGAGGTACCTGGGAAATCTCTGTATCTTCTGCTCGGTTTTGCTGGGAACCTAAAACTGCTCTAAAAAATAAATTTAAAAAACAAAACAAACAAACAAACAAACAAAACACCAGCTGGGCACAGTGGCTCACACCTGCAAATCCCAGTACTTTGGGAGGCCGAGACAGGCGGATCACGGGCAGGAGATCGAGACCATCCTGGCTAACACGGTGAAACCCCGTCTCTATTAAAAATACAAAAAATTAGCTGGGCATGGTGGCACATGCCTGTAGTCTCAGCTACTCGGGAGGCTGAGGCAGGAGAATCACTTGAACTCGGGAGGTGGAGGTTGCAGTGAGCCGAGATCATGCCACTGCACTCCAGCTTGGGCAACAAAGCAAAACTCCATCTCAAAACACACACACACACACACACACACACACACACAGAGAGAGAGAGAGAGAGAGAGAGAGAGAGAGAGAATCTCAAGGCTAAGAATTTCACCATATAAAATCAAATTCCTGGGTAGCTGCAAGTTTGCTCAGTTAACTCACGTAGTTCAAGTGATTCAGCTGGTCCCTAGATCTTTTCTTACGGTTTCAGAGAAAAGTCAGCAAAATCTGCACATTATAGAGGGCGACAGGCATGGCAGCAGTTTCTGGTGCACACGCTCACTGCCTGTCTCCCAGTGACAGAAGGTAACAGAGGCCTAAGAGCGCATATACCTGAAGAGCCCTAAGGCTGCCACTGGAGAGTAAACAACTCCACCCAGCACTGCTCCAGGCCGGTGAGGCAACCTCTCTGGAGTCTGCAGGCTTAAAATTCATTTTGGGGAAATAATTTATTATGATTGCCAGTCAGTGACTCATAAACGTGTGTGTGTGTGTTTGTATGTGTGCAAGTGCATGTGTGTGCATGTCTTTGTAATTCTTCTTCCACATCCTTCAATTATTTTCTAAGCACCAACAGTAAACTTCTGGGCTACTTTTAGTAAGAGATTCTTCTCTGGAGGAGGACATTTCATTCCACTTAGCTATGACATACTCAACACTTTTATAGAAAGCAAAAACCGTAGGTGGGAGGTAGGGGTGCTCGTGTTTTTGTAAATTGCCTCTACAGAAGCTGCCACCATTGGTGGGGAAGACCTATATCATAGCTTACAAAAGAAGTATCCTAAAATGGACATGAGCACTATTCATGTGCTTCAGTAGATTAAAAAAGACGGTTGGTGTCTTTTATCTATTTTGAGAAAGAAACAAATTTATATCATGAAAACGTTCACAGAAACTAGAGGTAAGGTTGTAAAAATAAATAAGTACCTTGCTTTCTTATATAATAAGACATTCAAGTATTAGAAAAATGGAATTGCTACAAGGGAAGTGATGATTACGTTTAGGAAAACTTTAGCTATTAGATGTCTTTTTTCTTCTCTCATTAAGCACAACCATCACTTAATCAGTGGGCCCACTGGCTGCTGTCTGGAATGAAGAATCCTATGTTGCTTTCCAGCCTCATATTTCCCCTTTGTGTACTACAAGATAGGAGCTGTTTCATTAGAAACATAAAGCAATGAGGAAGAAGCTGTTATTGACAAACTGGGTTTGGCCTTGTGCGCTGATCTCAGAAACCGCAGAGCGCCAGCCAGCTTGCATTCAGTGAAGGGGTTTGTCTGTCCAACTTGAGTTTAAACAGAGGGAAGCAGACCCGATGTTTAAGAGAATGTATCACATGCCCTCTGCCCACAACCAGGGTCTCATCTGAGAAGTGATGAAAATAGAGGGTCAAAAAAGAAAAAACTAGACACTGTTCACGGAAACAGGAAACACCTCAATGACATCCCATAGAAGCATGCTCGATAGTTAGGAACCCCAGTCTCCTCATTATACACCCATTATCTCGGGGGCCAATTATTTCACACTCCAGCTGCCAATTAACTTATGGGCCACCATGAAACCCACAGAATGCTTCTACTCTGAGAAAGTTCTCAAGTATCTGCTATCATAATATAAACCTAAGTGCCCAGTGAATACTGTTTTTCTATTACAGATTGATCTTTGGATACATTTCCCCAGAAAATGTGATATCATTTTTGCCTAGCATGGGAGCACTCTGTGCTTCAATTGCTGCATCAAAAACTGAGCACAGAATTAGGAGATAACTAGGGGAATTATCATAGCACTGAAATTTGAGGTCATTTCCTCATTTTTGAATACCAGCAAATGAAGGATATTTGAAACTGTTCACCACATCTCAGGTGACATGGGCACTCCACTGTAGAACATCTCACTATTGCTAATAATTACATACCTGTGCTTAAATGTGCCAATGACATATGCCGGTTGAGACTGATCAAAACAAGTCTGGAAGAAGTCTGGTTAGAAGAACATTTTTTTTTACATACAGATAACATGTTAGCAACTTGAATATTAAATCTGGCACATGAACGTTTAAACGTATTTGGATGTGATTTTCTTTTCTTTTCTTTTTTTGAGATAGGGTCTCACTTTTTCACCCAGCCTGGGGTGCAGTGACATGAATATGGTTCACTGCAGCCTTGAGCTCCTGGGCTCAAGTAATCCTCCTGCCTCAGTCCCCTGAGTAGCTGGAACTCCAGGTGTGTGCTATCACACCCGGCTAATCTTTATATTTTTTGTAGAGACGGGGTTTTGCCTTGCCGCCCAGGCTGGTCTCCAACTCCTGGGCTCAAATGACCCACCCGCCTCAACCTCCCAAAGTGCTGGGATTACAGGCGTGAACCATCATGCCCACCTGGGACGTGCTTTTCTAAGGAAGAAACAGACATATCAAGACAACAAGACAACCTCAGAGAAGGTGGCTCCACATACTGATGTTTTATAAACGTGTGTCTGCAACCAACCTCTGGGGTAGGAGCTGGGACACCTGAAGTCTTCGATCCCTGCTTTGCTAACCTCACCACTTCCCGCCTGTCAAATAATGGGGATGTAGTTCTGCTTCCACAGCAAAGGAGACACTCGAGCCGCTGGTCTGCCCCAGCAGCTGGCAGGTTGGCACAAAACCCAGCAACATTCAAAGATGCAATTCAGCTGCTTCTTCAACTAGGAGGGCAAGACAAGGTTTTATCCCACTAAAACGTAATGAGCAGCAGAGACCAGCTATAGTGATTTTAGTTCTTCTCCCTGTCTGCACTGCTGCAATTCAGAAAAAATAAAAATGCACAAAACACAAAAAAGGTAGTGTGAGAAATGGGGGTAAAGGATGAAAGGGTGGATTTAGAAGGGGTGGCATGCCTTAGCTTATCAACCCTGGATATTAAGTAGGCCCTTTTCCCCCCTCTTTCAAATGCAAACCCTTTCACATACTTTGAGTTTTAAAGCTAGTTAAAATCTCAAGGAGCTATATTTTAAAAATACATAATCATATAGTAATAGTAAGAACCACGACTTCAGCCATATGGATCAAAAATACGTACATACACACACAGCCCACGTACCACATTCAACTCTGCTAGGCACTTCTGAGTCCACAGGCAATGACCTCCATAGATTTCACAGGTAGAATTCAATACCTTGCATCATAACTGAAGTTACAAGTGCCCAGTCCATTAGACTTACTTAGAAAAAAACAATACAACTCTGTGGGCTTCGTATTTCAAAAACTGTGTGGGCAATGAGCAGAAAGCAAAGGTTAATTTTGCAAAAAAAAAAAAAAAATCAGCTTTGCAAGGAAGGCTTGCATCCAGTGAGCGGGATGGAAAACTGCTTTCATGAATGATTCATCCTTCGAGACTGCGGATGGATTACTCAAGGCCTGCTGATGTGGCCCTTCCTGCACATGTACCATGTAACCCTGACAAACACCAGCTGGGAGGCCACATCCCTTCTCACTGGGAAGTACTAAAAAAATAAAAATATAAATATAAAGGTCAGGAAGCAGGTAGAGAGTGATACTTAACGCACTGAACTAAAAAGAGCAACAATGCCCCCAAATAATTACTTACTTAAAAGCACCCCCGATGGAGTCAGATCTATAAATACAGTAAAGATAAAGAGAAAAGCCTCCCAGTCTGCAACCATCTGTCTCTCTTTGCTGCTTAATAACAACAAGGAAGAACCGGACGTAGAAGTTAGCACTAAAATCAAGCAGAATCTCATTTATCTGGCCCCTTTAGAGAGCAAGGTGTTCCTCCAGAAGAATTTTCCAGAAAACAGCAATTTGCCCTGCACTTACAAAACTTTAAAAATAATTCTAACCATTAATATTTCTGAGGGATTTCTGGTATATACTTTCTTACCTTCTTCAACGGAGGTAGAGAAGCTAATTTGATCTTTTGGTGAGTATTCTTCATGTGTTTTGTTTTGTTGTTGTTATTGTTGTTCTGTCATTCAGGCTGGAGTGCAGTAGCACGATCATGGCTCACTGCAGCCTCAAACTCCCAGGCTCAATTGATCCTCCTGCCTCAGCCTCCTGAGTAGCTGGGACTTCAGATATGTACCACCACTTGCAGCTAATTTTTGTTTTTGTTTTTGTTTTTGTTTTTTGAGATGGGGTTTTGCCAGATGACCCAGGCTGGACTTGAATTCCTGGGCTCAAGCAATCTGCCCACCTCAATCTCCCAAAGTGTTAGGATAACAGGTGTGAGCCAGTGTGCTCAACCATTATCCCGCTATTTGCTTACAATAACCTAGATGTGCTCCTTAGTGGTTCAAATCCCAACTCCCACTACTTCATAGCAGGGTAAACTTAATCAAGTTACTTTACCTCCCCCAGCCTCTACATCCTTATCTGTAAAATGGGGATAACATGCATCATGTCAAGTGGTTGGCACACAGTCAGCATTTAACAAATGTTACTTCTCTCCTTCCCCCTTTTCCCTTTGCTTTCTCCAATGATGTACTGGGAAAGTCGGTAACCAAACGTGTAAGGAATATTACGATAAGACAATTCTCAGAAGATTCTGAAAGGGGCCGGGCGCGGTGGCTCACGCCTGTAATCCCAGCAGTTTGGAAGGCTGAGGCGGGCAGATCACCTGAGCTCAGGAGTTCGAGACCAACCTGACCAACATAGTGAAACCCCATCTCTACTAAAAACACAAAAATTAGCTAGGCATGGTGGTGCACACCTGTAGTCTCAGTTACATGGGAGGCTGAGGCAGGAGGATTGCTTGAGTCCAGGAGGTGGAGGTTGTGGTGAGCTGAGAGTGCACCACTGCACTCCAGCCTGAGCGACAGGATAGAATCTCTGTCTCAAAAAAAAAAAAAGGAAAATAAAGAAGAAAAAAAAAAAAAGAAGAAGAAGAACCTGAAAGGATCTTCAAGGCACCCTAGCAGTGTTGCATAATCTATTGGGGGATCTTAAGACCCCTGTTTCCAGTGCTCCATCTTTGTTGAACTCCAGAGTCTAGGCTGCGTTCCAGGAAGCTGTAGACTCTTTTGTACCTTACTTCAAGGTTTTAGATATAATTTTATTTCAATGGCCTAAATAGAAAAGCAGATTAACTGACACAGCAACTACAAGATCCTGACCATAGAAGGGATGCCTCACTGGTTGACTCTGCAGAACAGGCTTCCTTTCATGTTCCGATAATATCTCCACTTTTCAAAGTGAAAATCAGGATACCCTCATCCACACTAAGTGGTTTCGAGCTCTCACTTACACTGCCTAGTTCTGGAAACTGCTACTTTCACAACATGACTTTGTGAAGGTCACACGCCTTATGTCAGGCTGCTTGCTCCAAACCAGTTTGACAGGTGGGAGATGAAGGAGATTCTGATATACAAAAAGAGCCCTTGGGGATATCAGGCTTCATTTTTCTACTCTGTAAAGATTGAGGTCTACAGGAGTATGGCAGGTGACCCCAGCAGCACACTCAGCTAGTGATCATGGCTGTATTAGTCCGTTCTCGCGCTGCTAATAAAGACATACCTGAAATTGGGTCATTTATTAAAGAAAGAGGTTTAACTGACTCGCAGTTCCGCAGAGCTGATGAGGCCTCAGGAAACTCACAATCATGATGGAAGGGGAAGCAACATGTCCTTCTTCACATGCTGGCAGCAAGGAGAAGTGCAGAGTAAGGGTGGGAAAGGCCCCTTATAAAACCATCAGATCTCATGAGAACTCACTATCACAAGAACAGTATGGAGGTAACCACCCCCATGGTTCAATTACCTTCCACCAGGTCCCTTCCACATGCGGATTATGGGAACTACAGTTCAAGATGAGATTTGGGTGGAGACACAGCCAAACTATCTCAATGGCTAACCTCGCCAGAGAGCTCACAGCGAGCCAGATGCTGTGCTCTATGTGCATCTCACATCGTCAACAGCCCTCTGAGGTGGCACCATGATCATCACCCCAAGAGAGGGATGCACCAAAGCTCAACGAATTAGAAGAACTGAGGCATCTAGGTCTCCCAGGCTCCACGACCATCCACTACACTGAGAAACCCCACACATCTCTTCACCCCAAACGCCAAGGTAGCTCCTACCTTCAGCAGAGGTACAAACGTGCTATTCTCCTGACTCCATAGGCCCAGAATACTCAGTTAAGAACTCACAAGTTCTCTTGGACAAATACCCAAAACACTGGTGAGAATACAGGCCAAGAAGATGACTCCAAGATGAGTCCATCCCTTAAATTCTTACTGAAATATTAAATTGCTCTGGCATGATAAGTGTAGGCAAAAAAGTTTGCCACCCGAGTCATGCCAAACACCCTCCCATGGCCACACAGCTGGGCCTACAACATGAGGTTTACATGAACCTCTCACTCCCTACTCACACATTCACGTACAGATGAAGAAGCAAGCCACGGGCCTAAGGCATGCCTAGAATCACCAAGTCAGCCTACACCACTGAAACGACTCCCATCAGCTATCCCCACTCTGTGCTTCCCTTGTAGCACTGAAAGCTGTTCCTCCAAGGCTAGTTCAGGCTCCTTAACAGAACAGCTACAGGCAAGACAGAAATATGGTGTGGCCCACGGCTCAAGCTATTTTATTCCTTGGACACTGTCTGGGAAGCCAGTAGGTGCAGGGGATTTTTTAGCCTTTGTCTTTTCTGCCATCTATTTCATTCACTTGGCCTCACGGTCAGTCCCCAAATAATCTCCAACAGCAGAGAAGGGAGCTGGAAGCAGCACAGAACCTATGGCTGGAAGCCAGCACAGTGGATGACAATGTTAAAGTCTAGATGTTCAAGATTTTTAGGGATCCATCATCCCCAAACCCATGGCTGAGAACACCTGGGCATCATATCTGGGCAGAAACTTTGACTATTCCAAACCCTTGGTTTGGGCCGTGGCCTCTTACAGAGCCTTGGATGGGAAGAAAACTTAGAACAGGCCACTTAGGGCTCTAAACTTGGGTTGGACAAGAGGAAATTTAGAATGAGCAGCAGTATGTACCTGGAATTAAAAAGGGAACAAAGACACCTCAGAAGCACAACAAGTTTACTCATTTCCCAGGGCTGCCCCAGCAAAGTACCACAAGCTGGGTAACTCAGAACAGGAATCTATTCTCAGAATTGCTACTGGAGGACAAAACTCTGGAATCAAGGCATTGGCGGGGCTGGTTCCTTCTGGAAGCTCTGAGAAAGAATCTGTTCCTCATCTCTCACTCCTAGTTCCTCGTGGCTCCTGGCAATTCTTGGCATTCCTCGGCTTGCAGATGCAGCTTTCCAATCTCTGCCTGCAGCATCTTGTGGCCTTCCTCCTGTGTGTCTCTGTGTCTTCACCTGGCCTTCTTACGAGGACAATAGTCAGTGGATTTAGCGTCTCTCCTAATCTACCACCACCTTAACTATTTATATCTGCTATTTGCAAATAAGGTGACATTGTGAGGTTCTGGATGAGCATGAATTTTGAGGGGACATTTTTCAACCCAGTAGAGAGAGAAATCAGAAGAGAGAGAGCACATAAATGAGTATAGCTAGGCCTACTGCACAGGTGGATATGAACTTCTCACTCCCTTCTCAGATGTTCATTTACAGATGAAGAAAAGAGCAGGCCGGGTGCAGTGGCTCCCGCCCGTAATCGCAGCACTTTCGGAGGCCGAGGCGGGCGGATCACAAGGTCAGGAGATCGAGATCATCCTGGCTAACACGGTGAAACCCCCTCTCTACAAAAAAATACCCAAAAAAAAAAAAAAAATTAGCCGCGCGTGGTGGCAGGTGCCTGTGGTCCCAGGTACTCAGGAGGCTGAGGCAGGAGAATGGCGTGAACCCGGGAGACAGAGCTTACAGTGAGCTGAGATCACGCCACTGCACTCCAGCCTGGGTGACAGAGCGAGACTCTGTCTCAAAAAATAAATAAATAAATACAAATAACAAAATGGAAAGAGCAGAAAGCAGGCAGGCACTGAAGTTTCTTCCCACCCCTGTGTTCTTAGATATTAAGAAAACCCCACACAGGTAAGATCCCAATTAATCAAAATGCCATGGCAGGGCCTTTTCTCTAAGTCCACTAAGTTAATGGATGAGTAAGTTTGACTCTGCCAGACTTTCATCACCTTTGAAAGTTAATCAGTGTTTACAGAATAAAAGAGATGAAGATAATCCTTAGGAATTTGGAAAGATAAATAGTCATAAAGCCTATGGGTTCGCTGATGCTTCCGCATTTAACATGATTTTCCCGGCAGCTCCAGTTCAAAGTACTTCGGGGGACCTTTTCCTCTCATAGCACCAATATAAATGGTCGTCCTCTACATGTGAGCACTCAGCACTTCTGGCAATTTCGTGGCAATTGTGTGGCGATAAGAGGCCCTTTATTTTTTCAAGCACATTTGTGAAGCGTATGGGGAGCCAACTAAAATTAATGAACTTTTCTTGCCAAAAAGAACTAGGCTCCAAATTCGGTCACGTATTGCCAAATAGACGGTGTGAATGAAAGTCAGTTCGTGGGGGAAAATAAGAACATTCCAAAGGAGAACAAGTTGAATACAAGCAGTCCCTGATTCAATTATGTGCACTTAAAGACATTCTTCATCCGGGAAAAATCAGTCAAGACCTATAGCTGCGTCGACCACAGGGCCCTCCATCCCCAGTTTCTCTCAGGCCTCTGTGTCCCCTCAACCCCCACCTTCCCTGCACTGTTGCCGGGGTCCACCATCTGCCGGCCCTTCCATCCTGTGGTCAGGTACCTGCCCTCACCTGGCTCACCCCAGGGCCCACAGTTGCACGGAGATAAAAGGAGAAAGAAAGGAATCCCCAGTAGAAGTTTCTCTGCCCTGGGGCTGGCACCCTTCCAAACCTTAAACCTACTGATATAGTTTGGTTGTGTTCCCCCCTCAAATCTCACCTTGAATTGTACCTCCCATAATCCCCACACACTGTGGGAGGGACCCGGTGGGAGTTAATTAATTGAATCATGGTGGACTGTTCTCGTGGTAGTGAAGAAGTCTCATGAGACCTGATGGTTTATAAAGGGAAACCTGTTTCACTTGGCTCTCATTCTTCTCTTGTCTGCTGCCATGTGGATGTGCCTTTCACCTTCTGCCATGATTGTGAGGCCTCCCCAGACACACGGAACTGTGAGTCCATTAAACCTCTTTCTTTTGTAAGTTGCCCAGTTTCGGATATGTCTTTATCAGCAGCATGAAAACAGACTAATACACCTACCCAGATCCTGCCTTCTCCAACCTAAATACCCAAATCTGGGTTTTCTACTAAAAAAGAAAAGAATGATTTATCATTTATCCCAAAGTCCATGACACTCGCCTCCATGGTCTTTGCTGTTACCTGGCATTTTTGCAGCCCAAGGTCCAGCCTGCATTTGTCTGCAACTGAGGCAATTAGGCCCCTGGGACTGTCAACCCCAAAATGCTTTCCCCAGGAAGCCAGCACACTGACCAGGGAGTCCACAGGGCCTCAGCACCTACAAAGCTGCCACGTGCAAGTGACTGCCCAGAGAGGGCAGTGGGCTTGGTTCAGTCAGCAGACTGTAATTGAAGCTGAATGCAATTAATTGTATAATTTTGAGTCATTTCAGATTAATTCTGCTAAAATCACAACATGAAACTGGGGCATGAGGAGGAATTGTTTTCAGAAGGAAGCCAGACATAAATAAAGTCTCCGTAAGCACTGGGTTCACATCCAATTCTGACAGTTTCACGTGATAACAACTGAGGTTATCAATAAACAAATTAATTTAGCCCGAATACACAGAAATCCTATCCCACAGCTTTAAGAGCCTGGATGTCCCTGCTACTGGATCCGAAAAAACCCAAAGTATTTAGACTTGCGTGTTAGCTAAATGGTCACGCTTAAAATCTCAAACAATATGTACATGTTTACAACAGGGACAGAAAAACTGAGTAAAACCCAATTTTAGTCAGAACAACCAGAAGAGTCCTAGGAAGCCCTACTCTGATTTTTCTCCCCAGTTGATGCCCAGCTCTTCAACCAATTCAACCTACAGCAGACGAGCGCAGTGCAAAGGGAGGCAAGCAGGGCAGCTCTAAAGATCACGGGGGTGGGGTGCAGTGACTCACATCCGTAATCCCAGCACTTCAGGAGGCTGAGGTGGGTGGATTGCCTGAGGTCAGGAGTTCGAGACTAGTCTGGCCAACATGGTGAAACGCGTCTCTACTAAAAACACAAAAAATTAGCCGGGCATGGTGGTGGGCGCCTGTAATCCCAGCTACTTGGGAGGCTGAGGCAGGAGAATCGCTTGAACCCAGGAGGCAGAGGTTGCAGTGAGCTGAGATCAAGCCACAGCACTCCACCCTGGGTGACACGGCAAGACTCTGTCCCCCCTCAAAAAAAAAAAGGATCACGGGACCCAAGGAAAGGGGACTGTGGATCCTTATGAGGGCAGGTGGCTCCCGGTTCCCAGTCTTTTCCTGGGATTCCCTCAAGTCCCCCGTGCCTGCCTTACCCCAGAGCCTCTGTTTCAAGTCATGAGCTCCATCCTTCAGTGGTTTCAAGCTTGGGATACTTCCACATCCGTGACCACCTGGCCAGTAGGAAGTGAGGGGAATGAGGGCTTCCTGTTCCATTTCCTAAGCCACTGTGGGGAAAAATATTCTTGGCCTTCCAGGCAGGACTCCTAAATGCCACCAACTGTACAAACGTGGCTGAATGTGACAGGCAGTACATCGCGATGCTACAAGCTCAATGGGGGTTCAAACAGGCACTTGCGGTTTAAGACACCAGCCCTTATAAACCTCATAATTTCTAGTTATGTGTTTGTTTTTGAGATGGAGTCTCGCTCTGTCACCCAGGCTGGAGTGCAGTGGTGTGATCTCAGCTCACTACAAGCTCCGCCTCCCAGGTGCACGCCATTCTCCTGCCTCAGCCTCCCGAGTAGCTGGGACTACAGGTGCCCACCACCACGCCCGGCTAATTTTTTGTCTAGTTACGTTTTGTGACCCAAACAGTCACTGTAGAAAGGAAGCTCTGGAACCCACTGGTCGGTTTCTTGGATGTCGTTTTCATCACAGGTGCAGAGGCCCCACTCCTGAAGGCTTCAGTGCAATGGGAACAAGCTGGGTCGGTTCCCATCAGGCGACAGCAACACTCCTCGAGGTTCTCGGAATGCACAACATTTCAAGAGGAAATAAAAACCCCAAGATAAATTTGGGCAGATCCTTATTCTTGCTATACACAGCTGCACGTCTCCCTCCTCATCCTGCTTCTTTCCTAGTTCTGTCTTCCTGTTAAGCCTCACGAAAACAGATGATCCTTTCCCGAAGGGACCAACTAGAAGGTTCTGGAAGCACACACCAAGATAAATTTGGGCAGATCCTTATTCTTGCCGTACACAGCTGCACTTCTCCCTCCTCACCCTGCTTCTTCCCTAGTTCTGTCTTCCTGTTAAGCCTCACAAAAACAGATGATCCTTTCCCGAAGGGGCCAAATAGAAGGTTCTGGAAGCACCTGTGCTGCACCTGGATTCTGGGGCTCTCCATTCCTATCTGAGGCCTGGCTCCTTAGCAAACACTACATCGGCTGAGGAAAAGATGAAGACTTCAATGAGGTCATCATAGGCTCCCAAAAGAAGTGCAGACAGTTCTCTGGAGAAAATGAAGCCACCAGCAGTATTTTCAATGAATCAAATTGGAGGGTCACCTAATGCCTCGGTTCCCTGGGTCAGCTTGGACGCGCCCTGCTGCATGGAGGGGCCATGCACAGCTTCATATAAATGATGGAAGCGCACTGCAAAATGAAATGTCTGCTGGAGGCTGTGGCAGAGGAAGCCCTAATCTGATTTACTTCCCGGCGGTGTCCTGCTTTCAATCCAATTTTCCGGACAGTTAGATTGAGACAGAATCAAAATGGGATTTGCCAGGAGCAAAAGATATTTCTGTCCCCTGGCCTTTATCTTTATTAGAGGTCACCCTAGAGTTAGCCAAACTGTACAGGAAACCCAAGGTTCATCATACAACTTTGCTTCAGAGCGTTTGACTCAGGGGCTGTGACTGGCGGGCAGTGCCATGGACAGGAAGGCAGACCCACAAATCCTTCCTTGCCCAGGCCTCCTCCTCTCCATCTCTCACCCCACTCCCCCTGCTCCACTGACCCGATAGGGGGCGCTTCCTTATCTAGGCTCCTGACCAGAAAAGCAAACACAAATATGATCAAAGTACAACTACTACTCCAAAATACCTGGTCAACTCTCAGACATCCGCTGCAACATGAAAATTAAAATCCCTCGTCTCCTGTAGACATATTCTAATTACAAGAAACGGATGCTCATACCATGCTGTGAAATGGCAAAATTTCATTCATATATGGCCTGCATGTTACCAAAAACAAAATCCCAAAATGTGATAATAATCAAAAAGCATCTTCCCCTGAACCTGTCTTAGGAAATAAATAAATAAATAAATTCTAACTCCGTATTTTAAAAGTTTTGAAATTGAAGAATGGACTCCTATTATAGTCAATCATTAGAATATCCACACACAGATCAAATCTGAAAAAAAAGGCACGGTTTAAGTTTTAAGAGGATTTAATATATGGCTTCACCAGACCAGCATGAATACTTTGTTCCCTTCTAAGATGAACCGCAATGTCTAATTTCCTAAATTTCATCATTTTAAATTAAGATATCATTTGGTTAATAGAAGGCTCAAGGAGAGAACAGAGATCCACAGAACGTATTCACTTCATCATTTCTTACAGATCATCAGAAACACACCAAGTCTTCCTTTTCTTCCAGTCGCTCAATGATCTTAGACAACGACAGAGTGAGACCCACAGAGGAGGTCACGTTACTTTCAGCAAAATTCTAGAACTTCACTCAGCAGGAAACCCCTGCATCACAGTTCCTAACAGTGCGATTTTCATCAAAAGTTAAAAACCAAAATGTTTTACCAGTCATATCAGTTAGCGGTTTTAAAAAACAATTCAGCACAGCTTATGAAGACAAATGTACTACAGTGCAGGGGCCCATGATTGCGTAACCAAAACATCAGAACGGCATCAGCGGGTACCAGCTTTTGCGATAATTACCTTCCGTGAAAGCAGACGCCTACCCGTCTCCAAAACTGTCCCTGCAAAGACAGTGTTAAGTGTGTGGATGAAAGTCATCCTGGTAATAACTAATTCACAAGAGAAAAAGTGCACCTGTGCTGAGGTCTTCTTCCAACTGCAAGCTTTCTGTTTCCTCCCCCGCCTCCCTTTTCCTGGGACTTCTCTCTCCACCTGCATCCCACCTCACTGTGGAGGCCTCCTGTGAACTGCGCACCCTCTGACCACACACCTGTGGGACGTGGCCGTCTTCAGGTACCGCAGATGGGGACCCACATTCATTCATCAGACTCTGCGGAAGGCATTTCTAGCTTGTTTTACTTAGCGCTCAGCACCACGCCTCTGTGGTATCATCGCCCCTACTTCCAGACAAGGAGACTGTGACTAACAGGGACTGTGTCCCTCTTCCACCAAGCTGTTCCAATTCTTGCAGACTGGCTGGGGCATCCCTGCTCTGTCCTGTGAGCCTAGCTCTGCTGGCCCCCGACAAGCATCCCTCTCTCCAGAACAGGAGGTCTTTGAGGTCCCAGCATGATTCCCAGCATGAAACAGGAACTCCACTCAGCCAAGTGATGACTGTATGAGTTAACGATCTTGTCAAAGGTCACCCAGTTAGTATGGGATAAAAATGTAATTCCAAAGCCTCCACTCTTTCCAATGACATTCTGTCATGGCTATAAACAATGCTTTAAAAAAAAAAAAAAACAAAAAACACTCCCACTCCCCAAGGATACCTCCTTGAAAATGAACACGAAACAAAATAAGAAATCACTTCTTCAAAGTAATCAATGCGTACAATATAGGCTGCTTCCAAACTGAAGCTCCCAAAAAAAAAAAAAACTGCCTACACCTGAGGCCATTCAGCTACCATCCAAGCACGGTGGGAGAATTCACTCTTTCTCCCATGACTGTCTCCATCTTTACACAGGCGCTGCAGGTGCACACCCAAAAACGATCACAGCAACAACCTCAGCCCTAGAAGCCAGCCCCCCTGTGCTCGTCTGTGAGTCCCTCTGACTTGAACACTTGATGTTTGGCTCATAGAATGAACAGCTTCAGACGCAGGGGCCTTTTCTCCAGACTAAATTGTACCTGACTCACAGATAAGGACGTGTGGTTTGCATTTAGTGCTGTGCTAGGGGTAGTGAAGATGAGTTACCTGGTGAGAGGAAAAAAGGCTGAGGATGTACTACTGGTTGGGCAACAAGGTTCAATTCAAAGAATATAAACAAGAGCAGTGTTACACTTATTTGCTACTTTATATACACACTTTTTTTTTTAAAGGCAGTATAGCTAAGGAGTTACCAAAAAATTCCTCAATCTCTCTACCTAGCCACTCTCTTTAAAGCTCATACTTTTTTTGCTTTTCCTCTTTTTTTTTTTTTTTTCTTTGAGATAGGGTCTTGCTCTGTTGCCCAGGCTGGAGATGGAGTGCAGTGGTGCTATTGCGGCTCACTGCCACTTCCATCTCCTGGGCTCAAGCAATCCTCCCAGCTCAGCCTCCCAAGTAGCTAGGCCTACAGGTACATGCCACCACATCCAGCTATTTTTTAAATTCATTTTTTGTACAGACAGGGTCTCACTATGTTGCCCAGGCTGGTCTGGAAATTCTGGGCTCAAGCAATCCTCCCACCTCAGCATTCCAAAGTGCTAGGATTACAGGCATGAGCCACCTCACCTGGCCACCTTTTTTTTTTTTTTTTTTTTTTAAGTTCAGATATTTTCAAAGCTGGACCTACTCTCTTCAAAATACTAGGAATACTACAAAAAAAAAGTTGAGCAAGACTGACAGATTCAATAAGTCTAAAAAGCTTTTAGATTTTTTTATTTTTTTTGCCAGAATCTCACTTATTCCTGTCCACAGAGGCATATTATTTGATACCATTAGACTCACTTATCTAAAGCACATTTTGAGGGGTAAAACTGGATGAGCATTTTCACTGATTGCTTAAAGGGATGTGTGATGTTGCTGAATGTTTTTTGATTTAGTGTAAATCATATCATATGTCAGGAGTCAGGGAAAGCCACGGTGAATCCTTTTGAAAGGACACACTTTCCTTATAATGTGAATTATGCGCTTCCATGTATTTTAATCACTAAACTTGGATTTTTGTGTGACTTTATTTTAATATATACTATAAAGGGTAGGCACAGCACATACACTAAAGTTTAAAAGCCTCTGGAGGATAGGAGTTCACTGCAACGTGCCACCCTCATTACGCATAGCAGTTTAATGGCATCAAGCCTAACAGGGATCAAGAAGAGCCTAATGCAGCCAAAACGACACACAAACTTCCATCAGGCGTCTCGATTTCTGAAACCAACTTTCAGCTTTCAACAAGCTCCGAGGCAGCAAAATTCATCATTCCCGTTAACAGATCTTGTTTTTCCAATAGTATGTTGATTAGGGCAGACGGCAATGTGACAAAAATGACTAATCACCCACACTGTCCTCAGGTTTAGAAGCACAAAGTCCACACTATGCTATCAACAAAACAAAATAACGGCACGATAATCAACTTGTTAGGGGGACAAAAAGCACAAGATAAACAGAACACACCGGCCATCTTTCACCACGATTGCATTCTAAAGAACCTAAGCTTCCTAGTGTAATTCCAAGGATTTAATTCCATTCAATCCATTCACTTTTGAGTGCTCACAGATACCAAGGTGAACAAGGCAGCCTTACCTGTCGATACCCACTGCCTGACCGAGGCAGAAAAATAACCGATAACTACACGACAAAAAGGGTCCACACACGAAGCTCTGGAAAGGAGGTACGGGAGTCCCTAGTTATGCCCAGGGTACCCGAGTTTGGTCTTAACCAAGCTGTCCAGTAAACAAGAAAGAGAAAGGGCATCTCAGAAGGAGGACAGCCTAGATGTGAGCAGGTGGCCGCGTAGCCCCAGGTGAAACTGGAATGAGCGGGGAGGTGGGGACGGAGCACAAAGGGCCAGGGGACCATGGAGGCTGCTGGAAACCACCTTTGATGACAGACTCCTAAGAAGCTCAAAGGAGCTTAGAGATGGTCACACTGAGTCCAGGTGTCCACATTCAGCAGCACAGTCCAGGTCCAGATCTCTAAATTCAGTGCTTTAGGAACGCCTGTCATCTATGCCACCACCCTGCTCTTTTAACAACTCATTCCCCCAGTCAAGCTGCGCTTTCACAAGAAAATGTCATCCCACATTTTACTATTCAAATTGTTGAACCCATGGTCCAAGGCGGCTACTCAGAAAGCACTCAGGCCCCGCACCGTTGGGAGTGAGGAAGGTGTCTCCAGAAGGTGTCAGCTGCACAAGAGGACTCCCCACGAGTCTCTGGCTCAGAACTTGCCTGGCGTCCCTGACCAGACAAAGCCACATGCAAGAGGATGAGGGAAGAGCGACTCAGGGGACAACGAATTGGGACTGCAACAATTGCTCCCTTCTTTCAACACCCCAAGGCCCCTCCCACTCTGTCACCATCCCATATACATCTCAAGGGTGTGACACTTCCCTGTCTACACATGACTGATATTTTCAAGTCCCTGCCAAAACATTCTCAGAAAGCTGGCCCTCCACATACAGAGAGCGCTTACACTCGGAGTGACTTCACGGTCTGTCTTTTGATGGCTTGATATCGAAGCATTTCTGGAACTACGTTAAACTACTTCTTCCATCGAAAGAGAGTCAAGAGTGAACTTCTCCAGCTGTGAGAAAGGACTTGAACACACAAGTGTACTGTCTTTAGAAATCACTGGGTGACAAAAAGCAAAACAAGCTAGAAGTTTTCATCCTCAGAACTCAGTGCAAGAAAATAACCGCCCCCGACCCCTCCAACACACACATACCCTGACCAAATCCTCTATTCCTCTAAGCTGTCTCTGCTTTGTAGATCTAGATCACTGGGGCCCTGAGATCCTCTTCCACTGCAGCCCAGGAGCACACCTCAGTTCCACAGGCTACCTGGGTCCTCAGCTTCCTGACGTTGAGTCACAGATGAGACTGAACAGGGCAGTGCTGCCTTGGAGGGATTTAAGGGTGCAGATCCCTCTGGTCACAAGCAGCAACAAGTCACCAAAATGTACAAGCCCACCTGGTGCTCAGTGGAGGCAGCATTCATAGCCTTTGACCACAATCTCCTTTGACCTGTACAATCTAGATAGATGGGGCTCTGTCTAAATTTAGCCACATCAACGATGCAACTGCTTATGAAAAACAAGCCCCGTTTAAACAGAAGTAGCCTGAGTATCCTTCAGAGTCTGGACAGAAGACATTGAAATGCCTGGCTTATTTCTTGAGCAAGGCTGATTAGGAAGAAGAAAATTGTTTTCATCCTGGAGAAGGTGAATGGGGATGCTGTACCTTAAGGCCCATGTCCCACAGCCAGGCTGGCCACACCAAGGACAACTGTCTCCACAGCTCCTGTCGTCTCCTCAAGAGGCGGGAGTGTGAGTGAGTGAGTGAGTGAGTGAATGAGTGAGTGACAGAAAAAGAGAGAGAGAGAGAGAAAGAAAGAAAGAGAGAGAGAGAGTGTTGGGAACAGAGTCTACCATTTCATAAAACTAGAAAGCAGCACCTTCCCCAGAGGCAACATTTCAAATCACAGAAAAGACCAGGGTTCTAAAAGCCCACCTTAACTCCTAATTCAAAGAGTGAGCCAGGTACTTCGGCTGGAATCAAGCCTGTAATTCCAGCACTTTGGGAGGCCGAGGTGCATGGATCACTTGAGCTCAGGAGTTTGAGACCAGCCTGGGCAATATGGCGAAACCCTGTCTCTACAGAAAATACAAAAATTAGCCAGGTGTAGTGGCATGCACCTGTAGTCCCAGCTACTTGGGAGGCTGAGGTGGGAGGATGGCTTGAGCCCAGGAGGCAAAGGTTGCAGTGAGCCGAGATCGTGCCATTGCACTCCAGCCGGATGACAGAGCCAGAGCCAGATCCCATTTCAAGGAAAAAAAAAAAAAAAAAAAGTGAACCCAACCCTAATGTAGACAGATTAAAACACCACCAAGGACACCACCAAAGAGCAGCACTTCTGCCTCTGGCATCCTCTGTCAAAATCATGGGGACAGACAGGGCACTTCTGCACTGTTCACAGCCCAGGACACACAGCAAGGCCTTGCGGGCTGGTGTAGCCGTCCTGAGCATCACCTCGGGTTCCTCAGCCACAAGTAAGGCCACGAGATTAGCATTTCTTCAGACATAACTATTCGAGTCATCTGAGGAGTCAGACTTAATTAGATGTTCTCCTCCCAGGATGGTTTCAATTAGGCCTGTGCCCTAAGAATGGGGGGTCCCTCCTTACTGCTCATCAGGAAGCCTTCTACTCCGAGGTAATTCTTCTGAATGGCCTCTGGCCTCCAGTGCTTGGACTCTCCAGTGTCAGGATCAGCCTGGATCAGTTGTTCCCAGCCAGCCTTGATATGTGAATACCGGATGCCATTTGGAGTGGGACAGAGCTCTGTTTTCACTCCCATTTGTCTGCAACCCTCCCTGAGTTTCCCATCTGGAAACACCCATGGACAAGTGGAGACTCCACTAAACCACAGGGAGCTCCCGCTGAAGGGAACCAGAGGGACAGTGACACAGGCTTTATTCAGAAGTCCCCACCCTAGGGGGGAGAGCTCAGGGGTAGAGCATTTGACTGCAGAAGTCCCACCCCGGGTCAATGTCAAGGACATGACATCCAAAGGCGACATCTGGATGACAAATTCGGGGCAGGTACATGTTGCTACAAACGCCAGTGCCTATGTGTTTAGCAGAGCAAAGGGCCCACGAGGTCGGTGAGCGAGTCTGTATGTGTGAGAGTGTGTGTGTGTTGTTGTTGTGTTCTGAGTAGTGGGGAAAGGTGTTAAAGAACTCTAGAAACTGAGTGGGATTTTCCAAAATGCTAAGAAAAGAAACAAGCAGGGAAGGAAACTATATCTTGCTCTTAGAAGCTTTATTGTCTCCACCAGGTGCGAACAAGGGCTTCCGAGGTGGGAGTACCTTTGACAAATAATTCACAATCACAACTGCTAAAATTAAACTCCTACACAGGCAGACAACAAGGCAAAGATTCTCCCCGAAATTCATTGCCAACACACTTCTCCAAACGCACTGAACCTCAGCCTCAAAGAGAAGCCTTGTGACACCCCCACCCTAATTCAAGGAAACTGCAAACCTGATAACATGCAATATTTTACACTCCAGGAAAAGGGATGTTCTTCGGAAGGTCACTAAGAAGGAGGGCTCTGAGTCCTGAGCCCTCATTCCCTAGGTAGCCTAGCTCTGAGAATCGCTCCAAGGAACCATCTGACGATAGGTGTCTGAGAATCCACACCCCCAGCCATTGTAGATGCACCTCTAAGAAATAAAAGGCCGCCCATTAAACTATGACAGGCCATGATGTAAGACACGTCTGGATTCCAGAACGTTGAACTGTGAAAGCGCACACATCTGGGATTCCATGAGAGATGGTGGCAAGCCGCTTTCTCTCTATCCGAAGTGCCCTGACTACAGGAACCAGACCCTGTTCAACTCTTCATTCAGAACCTGTAAAGCCAGGTCAGCACCCAGGGAGCACTCAGCAAATACATCCGTGATAACTTGGATGGTCTGACATCTCGCCCCTTTGAACCCATGAGTATTTACTCAGCTTTGTGCTAACACCAGTACTGGGAACTGGCATTTGAGTCACAATTATCTTGTCAGGTTTTATCCTCATCATCCCCCCACTTACAGAATGAGAAACTGAGACTCAGAAAAAGACTCAACAGCCTTCTGCGGCTGGTGAGGAGGAGGGAATAGGTCTCAACTCAAGTCTGCCCAGGTCCAAACCCATCATTAGATTTCCTGACCGCCCGCATTTCTGGGCTGTCTGTGCTCAGATGAAGCAGGTCTCCATCCACACACTTTTCCTCCTCCCTTGGTACCTCGCCAGCCTAATTCACTGCCTCTGCAAGCAGAGGACATTCTTTTTCATTAGGTGTGGGTGGTCAGGAATTTAATATTAGCTAAACTTCTCCCCCTGCCCTTTCCTCCATCCTCTGTGGTCTTTACTTCTCTCATTAAATGGGCCACACATGTCATCATGAGGACACCATTCAGGAGCAAGTCATTTACCAAGGGCCCGTCCCGTTTCAAGGCAGGCAGCACAGCAGGCTGTGTGTGGACTCGGTTTCACAGAGTCCAACCTGCCACAATGTCACTCATCATGACAGACATTTACTTGCAGCTGAAGAAAAGGGTATCATGCGTTGAGTGGGTTATTTTTTGAGTCAAGTTCATTCTTCCATAAACTCTCATGGGCACACTCTATGGCCAGAGCAAACGGGCTTCCTGTTTAATACACAACGATACCTAAGAAGCCTCGCTTTATTTCTTAGCCTCCGGTTTCCAAGGCTACGTTTCTTTCCAAGAGTAACAAATGCCAACAACCTCATCATAGTTTTCCCCTAAGTTACTTCCCATTCATTATTTTCTAGCCTCCAGTCAGAATGCAGCTGGTGAGGGGCCGGCCCCCTCATCATTACAACACTGAATAGACAGGCATGGAAACAATTCAGAAAGAGCAGTCCCAGCATCAAACCAGAAGCAGAAGGTCTTGATTCCAGACCCTCATGGACCACTTGCAGCAAATGGGGCAAGTTTCTGAACACCTCTGAGCTTCAGCTGTTTGTCTATAAAATAAGGTCTCTACTAAGCAATGGGAGTCCATGAGATCAAATGAGATATGATGTGTGTAGCTGCACAAACATCAGATGATCACCACAAAAGGGACGATGGCCAGGTCTCCTGGCAGAGTCACCCCGCGTTCAGCTCAACAATGGCAGTGTTCCTGGTTCCCAAAAGGTGAGAACAGTTACTGGCTCTGAGGCAAACAGGGATTCAGGAATTGCTCATAACCACTCAGTTCCGGAAGTTATCTCAAAAGAGAGAAAAGTGTGTACATGTACGTAAGAAAAGGCAAAAAATGGGTATGAAACACAAATACTTGATAAATGAGTACTTACATGTGCTACGGGTTGGGGTTTAAGGGTAAATAACAAAACAGCCCCCGGCCTCGCTAAGCTTGCAGTCTAATGGGAGAGGTTAATATGAATTAAATAATTATCAAACAAAATTCTGCATTACAGCTAGGATGGAGGCTATGAAGAAAAAGTGTGGGTGACAGGAGCAGGGAGTTGAGGCAAGGTCATGGCACCTGGAGAATAAAGTGGGTGATGAGGAGAGGTGGCTGGAGACGCAGGGCAGCCGATGATACAGGGCCTTGTAGGTCAGCTTAAGGATCCTGGACTTCATCCTAGAAACAATGGGAAGCCTTTAAATGATTACAAGCAGGAAGCATGCGGTGCAGCCAGGAATATTAAAGATCACTCTGTGAAGTGGAAAAGAGATTGGAGGAGGGAGGGGACCAGGAATAGGTGCAGGGAGGCCAGGCGAGGAGCTGGGGGACTGGATTCAGAAGAGAGACTAACATTACAGGCAGGTGCAGTGGCTCCCGCCTGTAATCCCAGGACTTTGGGAGGCCCGGCTGGGCGGATCACTTGAGGTCAGGAGTTCAAGACCAGCCTGGCCAATGTGAAAACTCATCTCAACTAAAAAAAAAAAAATAGGCATGGCGGGCACCTGTAGTCCCAGCTACTCGGGAGGCTGAGGCAGGAGAATCACTTGAACCCGGGAGGCAGAGGTCACAGTGAGCTAAGATCGTGCCACTGCACTCATGCCTGGGCGACAGAGCGAGACTCCATCTCAAAAAAGAAAAAAAGAGAGAGACTAACATCATGATGAAAAACATGATGCGATATAAAAAATATCCCTTGGCAGAGCTGGGGTCCTGAAGCCAAACTGTCTGGAACCTGGGCACAGTCCTGTGTGATATTTCCATCTGTCTGCCCGTCCATCCATCCACCTACATTTATCAGTGGAGTAAAATGCTGTGGTATAAACATCTCTGGGACCATCACCCAGAGAAGATACCATTAGTATCTATTATGGTATAAATACTCATATGTCATAGCTTTCAGAAAGTTTCAGAGGAAAAATCATTTCAGTGTAAATTAAATGTTCCCTGTCTTCACCTGAAAAAAAAGTTTATTATTTTGAGAACAAAAACAACATGAAAACTGGCTACAGGCTGAAAAAACAGTGCAGAAGCTATCTGTGCCTCCTTTAGAAGGGGGCTGACCGGCACTGACTTCCACTCAAAGGAGGTGCGCAGACGTCCCCAGTGTGCCCAGAAACCACCTGAAGAGGAGAAGCAGCTCTGAGAGGAGAGTCGTACGAAGATGTACAAAAATAAACATTTTCAAGGGTTTTCAAATACATGAGCAAACAGATGGGGTTTCAGTTCATTTTTAGAAACAGAAGCAGACTTTGAAGTGAAAGGGGAAGTAGGTTTCCCCCTCAGGGATCCACGATCTTCTTCCACTAAGGAAGGAAGAGATGGCCAGAACTGTGAACTTAAGAGCACCCCAATCATTTTTTTTATTTATTTATTTTGAAACAGGGCTTTGTTCTGTCATCCCTCCAAGCTGGAATGCAGAGGTGTGATCACAGCTCACTGCAACCTCGAACTCCTGGCCTCAGGCCATCCTTCTGTCTCAGCCTCCTGAGGAGCTTGGTACCACAGGCTAGTACCACCATGCCTAGCTAATTTATCTTTTTTTTTTTTTTTTTTTAAGAGACAGAGTTTCACTTTGTCTCCCAGGCTGGAGCGCAGTGGCGCGATCTGGGCTCAATGCTACATCCGCCTCCTGGGTCCAAGCAATTCTCGTGCCTCAGCATCTTGAGTAGCTGGGATTACAGGTGCCTGCTACCACGCTCAGCTAATTTTTTGTATTTTTTAGTAGAGACAGGGTTCGCCATGTTGCCAGGCTGATCTCGAACTCCTAAGCTCAGGCAATCCACCCACCTCAGCCTCCCAAAACGCTGCGATTACAGGTGTGAGCCACCATACCCCGCCCTGGCTAATTTACTTTTTTGTAGAGATGGGGTTCCAGGCCTGAGTCATCGCACTCAACCAATCTTTTAAGCACTGGGATCTTGAAGAGTGTCCCTCACTGGCTCTCACTAGCCCACCCTCGGTCTCTGGGTTGTCTAGGCCTCAAAAAAGCCCCCTTGACCACCAGTCCCAGACGAGGTAACACCCCGGTTATATGCATTACCAGCGTCCTACAGTTCTCCTGCCTGTCACTCACTGCTGCTGTAGCTCTAACACTATTTGGGGATTTCCTGAACACCCATCTCTCTGATACACTCTAAGCTCTGAAGGGGCAGGGGCCTCTTGTCTGCAAAGTCTATCATAGGACTTTAGAAATAGGAAGCAGGAGATGGAGACGTGTGCTGACTTCCTGAATAACCCAATTCATTCAAAGTAATTACGTTTATAAAATACAGAGAGAAGAAACAAATGAACATTGGCTATACCTTAGGCACCACACTCTTCAGCTACAGAGGATCAAGAGTCCTTTCCATCCTGTAGCTTTAGGGAACTGGGGGGGGGGAGGGGGCTCGTAAAACCATGGGGCCTGGACTCATTTTGGGCTATTCTTATTTGCCTTGTCAGTCACTTGAGTTTAATCAATTCAGTGTGGTCACAATCACTGAGAAGTCAGTGACTTGGATCTAGGATTTTAGGACTTGGTGTTTCTGGCATTTCATAGGAAATAAATAAATCAAAGCCTACAGTAAATCTTAATACATCTTGGGAGGGGGAAAAAGAAACCCAAGACCCTTATTTAGGATGAATATATTAATACAATACAAAGCACCCAACTTCTTTCTGGGAGTGACGTAGGAAATCCATCAGCAGAAGGAGAAAGTTGCACTCATTACGGGATTTCCAGGGCACGTGGGCGCAAAGACCAAAAAGAGCCTTGTTTTACTTTTCAAAACATGAAAATGCTGATTCCCTTTCTCTGCCTATGCTATCTAGGTCCTTAAGGTAAAATGCACAAAAGGTTTTCTTGGCAAATGATGAAAAATAGTGCTTCTTGCCAAAAAGAAAGTCAGCAAAAGACCGTGCACTATGACCTATACTATCCTTTGGCAAAATGCAGATAAACAGAGACCCCAGGTGCCCTATTTTCCAACTGTGATCCTCCACAAACCTCCAACATGAAGGATCTCAAACTGTAAAGCACAGAGGACAATGAGGAGCCCTGTAAGAGCTGCAGAGCTATTTGAGAGAGACATATTTTGGAACAGGATAGTAATTGGCCAGCCCATGCCATCTGTGGAAATGGTAGAGCAACATAATTTTTTTCACCTGTAAAATGTGGGTAACAGGCCAGGCACGGTGGCTCACACCTGTAATCCCAGAACTTTGGGAGGCCAAGGTGGGCGGGTCACAAGGTCAGGAGTTCGAGACCAGCCTGGCCAATATGCTGAAACCCTGTCTCTACTAAAAAATACAAAAATTAACCAGATGTGAGGTGGCACGCACCTGTAGTCCCAGCTACTCGGGAGGCTGAAGCAGAAGAATCACTTGAACCCGGGAGGCGGAGGTTGCAGTGAGCCGAGATCATGCCACTGCACTCCAGCCTGGGCAACAAAGCGAGACTCCACCTCAAAAAAAAATAAATAAATAAAATAAAATAAAATAAAAAGTGGGTAACAGTAGTATTTAATGTAGTACAGGGAGGCTGTTGGGACGGTTGAATGAAATTAAAGACGACACAATATAAAGTGCTCAGTAGACTGCCTTATGCACTGAGGTCTTCAAGAAATGTCAGTCACTGCTGACAATAATGATGACAAGCCATTATTCCTACCACTGTTGAGAAGGGATGTTTCATTCTCTGTTCTCCCCTCAAACACGGATATGGTTTGGCTGTGTCCCCACCCAAATTTCATCTTGAATTGTAGTTCCCATAATCCCCACATGTCGTAGAAGGGACCAGGTGGAAATAATTGAATCACTGAGGCGGGCAGTTTCCCCCATCCTGTTCTCGTGAGAGTGAGTGACTGTCTCACAAGATCTGATGGTTTTATAACGGGCTTCCCCCTTCACTGGGCACTCGTTCATTCTCCTTCCTGCTGCCCTGTAAAGAAGGACATGTTTGCTTCCCCTTCCACCATGATTGTGAGTTTCCTGAGCCATGCAGAAGATTGTGAGGCCTTCCCAGCCATGCAGAACCATGAGTCAATTAAACCTCTTTCCTTTATAAAGTACCCGGTCTCAGGTAGTATCTTTGCAGCAATATGAGAACAGACTGATAGAATCATCTTTTCTTCTTACTCTGTTTTAAATGAAATAACTGATTCTTAAAATAATATTCCACAAATGCTCAAAGTCAACTCAACAGAGTTTTCAAACCACTTGTTTCCTAAAGCACTCCATTATTTGAGCTTTTCATGGCCAGGAAAAAGCCCAGTTGGGTGTTCATAGTTGTGGGCTCACGATCTCACACCACTCAACTCATTTCACAAGGGCATGTGTCCAGACATCATCAACTGGAAATATGAGAGCTACCCATGCCAAGAGACACTGACACGCTGGAATTCGCCCCTTACCTACTGAGCTGCTTTGCTGATAGAGGAATTGAAAGAATACAATTCCTCAGGACTGTCACTGCCAAGCAAGTGTAGGTCCTGAGGTCACCAGATCCTTTAATCCTGCAGGTCTTTCTCAACCACAGTCACACAAGATGAGGGGCAGGGAGAAAGAAGGGGGACCCGTTCAGAACAGAGACCCTTCAGCTCTTCCGCTGCCTGAGCCCTGTTCTTTCCAGACATTGTTCCCCATCCTCTTTGAGGGTTCGCGAGTTTCTCTTTTCCATACACACCCCCAACCTCCACTAGGCTGTATAAAGGGCACAGTAACACCTAGTCCAAAATCCTTGAGTATACTTGCAAAATCACTTATTTACTCCTGGTATCCAAATATGAAGAGAACCTGTTAAAAGGTATTTATAGACATAAGTCAGTTCTTAGAAAGGATGTGCAGAAAACTAAGCAGAAACAGAGAAGGAGATGAGTTCACCTATGTGGGTTTGAACTGTCTAAGGAAATATCCAACTCATTTTGGCTGATCTCCAATTTGAAGCCACCACCCCCACTCCCACCTCCTGCCCCCGCCCCCTCCAAAAAAAGGAGGGGGGGAAACTCGAAACAACTACCCAGTTGCTTCTGGGACCCACAGCCTCCTGACTCAGGTTTCTCTACGGTTTCCTGTTCCTAAATTGTGTCTGTTCGGGGGACTGCCAAGCAAGCAGGCAGGTCCTCTGGCTCCGGGACTCTGCTCCAACCAAAAGACACCACATCTGTCAGTAAGAAAAAGCAAATTCTTTGCAAACTGTTTCCAAACTTGTTTCCTGGGAGACAAGACCTCTTTAAAATAAAAGCTTTTTAAAACTCTGAGTTACTTCTTTCCCAATGCTTAGAAGCAGTATGAATAAGAACTTATCATTTAAAAAACAAAACAAAACAAAACAAAATGCTGGAAGTTTCTTAAGGTTTGAGAAGCATCAACATTTATACAAGTCACAGGCAGATATTTATTATGATAGAGAAAACCTGTTCTCAGTCTGTGCCTTCCCCCGGATCCAGATTTCTCCACCACTGCACACATCTCCCCATCACTGTTCACCAAAAAAGGTCCTCTCCACCTGCTCAGCAGGGCCTTTCTCCTCTATGTTCCCCACGCTGCCAACTCCCTACCTGGTCTCCCACATGCATTCCTGCCTGCATTTGTGTTTCTAATTTCTTGCCCTTCTATTTCTCTTTTCATAGAGCTTTTAAATTCTTAACTCCTGGCTTCGTTTGCTCTGCTGTCTCTTCTAAGCACCACTCCATCTTTTTCCTATCATCTCCCATCACGGTTCCCATATCCCATAAACTCTGGTTTCAAAACATCCCACAGCTCTAGCATGTTTAATAATATTCAAGCCTAATCAGTAGTACATTATGTTAGCCTCAATTTTCACTTAATTCTCATTGTATCTGACTTATACGACATCTTTAAAAAAAAAAAAACAAAAAAAAAAACAAAATCTTCCTTCCTTGGTTTCCATGACAACACAGTCTCTTGATTTGCCTCCTAATTCTCTGGTTATTCATTATCTGTGTCTTTCTTGGATTTCTCATTGTGCTCCCACCAATCCACAGAGGTATTTCCCAAGGCACAGCGTTGAGCTCCACTTGCACTGATCCTCCCTTTATCAAGCTCTGAGTTCACTCCACTGGCAAGATCCTTTCTTCTCAGACGTTCATCGTCCACCTCTCTGTGACTGATTCTCAAATCTAGACGTATCCTTACTCCCATAACCGGTTCCACACCTATGTGTCTGATTTTCAATACAATGAATATTCACCGTAATAAAAGCACTGGCATTCAGGGGGTACTTACCACATGCCAGGCACTGTTCTACCTCTGTCACATGTGTTCTCTCCCTTAATCCTTGCCACCACCTTATGAGGTAGGTGCTATTTTCACCCTCATAAATGGGGAAAACAGATAGAGGTTCATTTGGTCAAGGCTGCAAAGCTAATGACTGGTAGAACCAGGGTTTGACCCAGGTGACTGCAGAGTCCAGAAGCCAAACTTCACGGACATACTGCCTCTCCTCTTTTGAAGTGTGCTAATGACGTCCCCCTGCTAAGTGCTGCATCTCCAGCTTTCACATGATTTTCATTCAACATCAATGCCATCCAACCTCTTGATTCTCAAAAGCATTGAAGACTTGGAATTATTTTTCTTCACGCTTTTTCTGTACCATCCAACTATTGAACAAATCCTGGTAACTTTTCTCCATAATGCCTGAAAATGGGACCCTCCCCTTTTCCCCTGCCAGCCATCACCAGTTCCCACCCATTTGGACCATGGATCAACTCAGAAGCCGCAGTGGTTTCCTCTCGCCCATGATGACAAAGCTACTTTCCTTGTCCTATAACTTGGCCTCTCCAATCCTAACCTCACTACAAGGTTCAACAGAGCATGGGTCCTTCACGATGGTCTTGTCAAACACGCAATCTCCTTTATTCTTAGCACTATGTCTGCATCCACTTAACTCATACCATCCTCTCTATCTGAAAACTTCTCTTCACTTTGTCTTTAAGACACAGCTTAAGATCACCACCCGCCTAAAAAGTCCTCCAAGCTCGCTCATCAGAACCACTCCACAGACTTTGTGCTTCACGTGCACTGTTTTAAACACATCTTTTCACATTTCTTTTTGCCAGTGCTTTAAGATATCTCCCCAATTTTGCAGAAGATTTTTTCTCCCCACCAAATTTGCACACTCCTCTTCTTTGGTACTCCTCCACCTCTCCCTCCTCCCTCCCAGAGCCTAGTCCAGGGCGAAGTAAACAGGATCCCTGATTTTATGGAACATAGTTACCTTTTTTAGGTGGCATCTGTGATCCCATGAGTGCGTCTCACGATTGCCAATAAGAACACAGCACACAAGCACCATCACACCCACACGACAAAACGCTGGCAGGACGGGACTGCAGCCTTATCATCACAACATTTTGAGCTTTTTGACAACATAAGCTGCACTCACAAAGAAGTCAGAGCAAGGAAAGAAAAGTCTCAAACTGTGCTGGTTAGTTGGTCTAGCAAGGTACTGTGATAGCAAGTTAAGTGGGGGAGAATCAGGAAGGCACTGGACAGAAAAGGCCAGGACGCAGTCCCCAGGCTGAAATCCCTAGACGCAGCACTAGCCCCTCTTTGCCCTCAAGCTTAGCAAAAGCTTCTATCACACTCTGATTTCAAGCACATTAGACCCTATGGTGAAAGCCTGGCATTTGAGTTTATTTATTTCATTCACACATCAAAGGTTACTCACAAGAATACAAACAGCAAAGTAGAAATAAAGGTGAAAATCAGCATTACGGAAAACGTCAATCAAACCAAAGAGTCAAGTTTGAGAGACAAAACTAATGTAGATATTCAAGTTAGGAATTCGTGAGTGGTGATGGTTTTGTGAACATTAATGGGATAGTTACTGTGTTCCAGGAAGGCTCTCAGCCCTTAACATTACGATTGTACGTATTCCTCACAATAACCCTACGAGGTAGGTAGTAATTACTATAGCTGAGGAACTGTTAAGAGGACTATTGGGTGCTATCATTCTAACCCAGGCACAGAGAAGTTAAGCAAGCTGTCTGGGCCACGCAGCCAACAAGCCGAGGAACCAAAGTATGAACCTGGGTTATATGACTCCAAGGCCACATTCGGGGAAGAAAGGCATGCCTAGGAACAAAGCAATAGCTACAAATCTGGCTCTGTGCTTCCAGATCACCACAGCACAGGGGGAAAGTGTCAAAATGCCAGCACCGACTACAGAAACGGAGAGCTTTGCTAAAATAACTCCAGCAGCAGTGGCTGGAATGAATCATGCATCCACCTATTTCTGACCTCTCCCTGTTCACCCAAGGACAGGGTCTACAAGCTCAGGTCCGTGCACTATCCATGTTTCCCAAATCATCATTGAAAGCCATTGCTTTCCTTGCATTCAGGTCCCTCTTAGCACTGAGAGGCCCAGGATGTCTTCACAAGGTCTACAAACACTGCATTTGACAAGCCACATTCTTCTAGTGAAGATGGGCTGTCTTCCATTCACACTCCCATCCCAACCCGTGATGGCATTAAACTGCCAGTCGCAGTAAGGGATGCTGCCTTCTCTCCCAGTTAAGCTGCTCCAAACCTCAAGCCTCAAGCCTCAAGCAGAAATAGGACTCATTTGTCCCAGAGCTCCTGCTGGCACCTGACAAGCCCAGGGTGACAGCAAGAGGCCCAAGAAGAGTGTGGCAGAAAGGGAGAAAGAGCTCAGGCTGAGGGAAGCTGGAAGTCAGGGTCCATCCCGGCTCTGCTGCTCCTGGCTCAGGAGATTCACCTCCGTGCGCCCTGCCTGCTCCATCCACAAACTGAGGAAGCCTGACCAGGGCAAGGCCTACTAATGAGGAAGACCGAGGGTCCTCAGGGAAACTCAGTGAACAACCAGGTGCCCAGGACTTACTGCTGGAGGTTTGAGTGAGATGTTTCACAAACTCCTCAGGTGGGCTGGGTACAGTGGCTCACGCCTGTAATCCCAACACTTTGGGAGGCCAAGACGGGTAGATCGTTTGAGCTCAGGAGTTCGAGACCAGCGTGGGCAACATGGTGAAACCCAGTCTCTACTAAAATGTAAAAAGTGGGCAGGGCGTGGTGACGGGTGCCTGCAGTCCCAGCTAGTCACAAGAGGCTGTGACATGAGAATTGCTTGAACCCGGGAGGCACAGGTTGCAGTGAGCTGAGAGAACACCACTGCACTCCAGCCTGGGTGACAGAGCAAGACTCTGTCTCCATAAAAAACAAAACGAAAAACACTCCTCCGGTGAACTTCTGGGCTGGAGAAACTCAAGCTCCATCCCTGCTCCTTTAGCTCCTCAGTGCTTAAAACAAGCAAACATGCATCCTCACTTGGTGTTTCAGAGAAAGGAGAGCGGAAGAGGAAGGGGGAGGGATCCACAATAGGTCAGCAGGGAGAGAGGCTGCTCTTGACTATGTTTATAGGAAACTTCAGTGGAGGTAATTTCATTACAAGATGCCTCCAGGGCCAGGGCCAGGGCCATACTGTGGGGAAGCTCTGGGCCCTGGGGTTTCCTCCAGGGCCCACACTACTGGGAATACATACACTGCTTTATACACGGCCTTCTGAAAGCATCCCAGTTATTGGAACACTTAATCTCTAGAGTTCTTGCTTAAAAAATAAAAACAGGCAGTGATGATATATCCAAATTAGGAGGCAGGGATTCTTAATTCTAGCTGCCACCTCCTGGGTTTCTGAACTACCTCCTTCCCCTGGCTAATTGCACACATCAGAGCCTAGTTTTGGACGCTTCACCTTCAGTAGCTCACCCCTTACAAACAGCCTGGCTTGATGAGCTGCCCTCTCACTTACTGAAAGGTCTTAGGTTGGTGCAAAAGTAATTGCAGTTTTTCCCATTAAAAAAAAAAAAAAAAAGCAAAAATCGCAATTACTTTTGCACCAACCAAATACACAATAGGCTGATTGCAAAGGTCGGGGGTTTGGGGCTTTATCAGTACTGACGGGTCCTGTGCTTACTTAGAAACAAAATCTGACCTGCTCAGTGAACTGGTGGTGTCACTTATTCAATCAACAAACAGCAACTACAGACCTACTACATGCAAAACACTAAACAAACTCACATGAATAAGGCCTAGTCCCTGGCATCAAGACTCCTAAGATCTCAAGAAGTGACAAGGCCTAGGTTCTCAAACTGGCCAAATACAGGAACTTAGAAAAGCCCCAGGACCTCCCTAAGCCTTAGTTTTCTCACGTATTTAATGCAAATGAAAATCAGACCCCTGAAAATAAAATATTATCAGGAAGGGAAATTAATAACCACAGGGAAGATTCTCCCGGAGGGTCTCTCCTGAAGCTTTGTCTGAGAAAACATCAAAAAGCGTATGTGGAGGAAGAGTGTGCTTGGGGGAAGTAAAGGTGGGGGAATGATCTGTAGTCATGGTAACAAGAAACCACCAGTTTAAGGAATCAATGACAGCTCAGAACCAGTACACAGGCTTCTGACATCCCCATGCTTTTGTCAACAGCTGATCAACAAGACACTCATCCAAGGAGCCTGCTAATGACCTTTCATTCCTACCCGTCAAAGCCTGACCAGTCCCGAACTTCAGGCTTCCCAAGATCCTAAACAAGACCAGCTCCCAGCTTTGCTGAGGAAAGCTGTCGCTGAAGCAGAGCTCTGCTTCTTACTTGCATGAGTAATAAATTTACCTTGTTGTTGCAAATTTTTGGCAATGTTCTCTTTCTTGAATATGAGTCACTAAAAACATTCTCCCCTTCCTTTCAGGGCATGTTTCAGCCTAAGGATGGAAAAAAAGGGAATGGTCTTGAAAGTGCTTTGGAAATGCTGATTTGAAATGAAAAAAGAATTAGGATGCGGGGGGAAATTATTACTGGTTTTCCATGGGACAGGTCCTCAGGTTTACCCAGTGCCAATTTGGCCTTGTTTCAGACATAATTCTGCAATACTTAATTATTGGCTTTCAGTGAAGATTAAAAGCTGAAAATGATATGGGGAAGAGGGTTGGAGTTGGCAACCAGGGCTGTTACTAATGTGTCCAACTCAGGAATCAATTCCATTTGGTGCTAAATTCTTGGTTTCAGAAGGAATTTAAGAGTAATACAATGGAGGGGAAGGGCATGTGCGTCACTGACGAGCATGGACATTGCTGGAGTGCAGAGGGGAAGCCACAGCTACCCAGAGTGAAGCTTTCTCAGCCGAACTCTGGAGAGCTGAGACGAAACTTCTGCAATATTTCTGATGCAATCGACTTTATTCTGACCAACTTGGGTCATGAGCCACAGGAAGCAATGAAACTCAAATTATTTGCCCTGCAGACAAATGAAAACATGAGGCCACCTTTCCTGAAGAAACGTGCTTGTTCCATTAAGAAAAATATGAAAAGATCAGAACGACCAAAGAAAAGAAAAAAGCAGCAAGATGAATTCATTTCCATGACTATTGTCCGGCGCAGCTGCACTGAACTCATTTACATCGCTATTAAGTAGCCCTAATAAATATGAATATTGCACAACATAAAGCACATAAAAGGTCCACGTTTGAAATATCTAAAAGTATCGAAAACAATAAACCCAGTAGCCCAAGGAACTTCAAATACATTGTTATTCTTCCCATCAGAAGGACAGTAAATTAGTCGACAATTATGAGAAGAAAGTAAGCATTCTGAAAGCTAGTCATTAGTGGTACACAAACAAGAATACATTTTCCAGTGTGAACAATAAGGGCCGGCTGTGATTTTATTACAAACTGGAGGCCCAAACCATGCGTTCGGAAAGCAGTTTCACCCCATGAAGCAAATTAACACTCTACTTTTCCTTGGGGCCTGTGATTTCCTTGGAAAGCCCTCTGCCAGTCAGAAAGTGGGACTTTTCCTCTCCGCGTGGAAGGTAAAGGATTAGTGGGAGGAAGTGAAGTAATCAGCAGTAATCAAGCTACAGTGCTGGGAGCCCTGGTCGAAAACAGCAGTCTTCAACTCTGCGTCCAATCACTTGGCCATTTCCTAGTGCCCCAGAAAGTCTCCCGAAGGCCACCTTGCTCCTCGTCTATGTGGACAAAGGCAAAGGAGAAACGGCAGAGAAGGGCAAATGAATCTTGTCCTGCAAGTTCTCTGCACCATGAATGAAAATCAAGCTCTGGAGGAAGATCTGTAAAGGTTTCAATCTGGAACCTCTTTGCGGCTCAGTGCACCACAGGGCTGCCCCCTAAGGACCTGCGTCCCAGATTTACACTTCAACCCTGAGAGAGAGACCACCCCTTAAGAGGGGAGGGACACAGCAGATGCCTCAGATAGCTTACCACGAACCCAATCACAGGTTTTGACTACAGGGAGACCTCTGTCATGCCTCTGGTCCCAGGGCCGTGCCTCCAGATACCAGCTCTTCCGGAGCCACAGCCCTGGGAAAGGAGGCATGGCAGAGGTCTCCCTGTAGTCAGCTGGGGGCTGAGGCTGCAAAAGCTGATGATGCTGGATGAGCACCACACTCTATCCCTGTATTCGGTGTTGCCCCCAGAGCCTCGAGGCTCCAGGGACTTGAAATGGGGAAAGGCAGGAGATTGTTCTCTCTCTGCATTAATCCACTCAAAGCCTGAAGTGTAACCTTGATGGAAAAGGAGGATGAGGGCCAGTTCCCAGCAGAGCAGGGAAGAGTTCATCAGGGTCTGTGCAGACAAAGAAAACAGAACTTCCATCCAGAACCACCCAACAGATATGTATATCTACAATTTTCTCTATGAAATAAAGAGTGTGTAGCTCAGGAGTCCTCAAAAGGTACAGAGAAAAGCAGTATTCTATCACAAGCCAAAGAGATGCTGGTCACAAGCCTAAACAGATGCTTATATCTGTGAACCCAAATCTGCTGAGAATAAAGGTTTCACTTCAGTAAAAGATCTTAAAGCAATCAGAAAACTACATAAAGCACCACTCCCAGCATCCTTATAAAACTCCTTCCTATCCATCACATTAATTCTGTTACCCAATGTATACTCTTATGAAGATGGACTCTACCTTTGCCTAAATTTTGCAGGGAGGTACAGGCAGGATTGGGGGCAGGGAGGATAGGGCAATGAGGAAAGAAGGAACCAGACTGGTGGTAGCTTCCCTCTATGAAAACAATCAGCAGTTGGAACTTAGGTGAGGAAGTTACCTCAGTTTCCTCATTTGTTTAAAAAAAAAAAAAGGACTAGATGTAACTATTGCTGAATCTCTTCCCAGTCCTAACATTCCACACAATGTACATGCAACCCCTCACTACTGACTGGTTGTTAAATGATAATCACAAATCAAACCATAGTAAAGTAGAAAACTCTTACTTCCCAGAGCTATAACGGTATATAGACTGGGGTTCTGTTTCTAAAAATCAATTTCAAATGTTAAATATATCAAAACCCATCATGAAAAGAAAGTAAAACCCCATATATGCATTCAGACGTATGTATTACGTTCATGAAAGCCAACAACGTTAAAGCTAAGTTGTCAATCTTCATTCTGGAGGATGTTTCTACTATGTGGAACTTGACTGCTGAAGCAGCTTAAACACAAGTCTTATAAAACTAGGAGTAAAGCAAATTTGTTTAACACATATTTATGAAGCACCTACTAGATATCAAGCACTATGTCAGATTTTAGCTGAACAAAACCAGACACAGTCCATACTCTCGAGAAGTTTGGATCTGGCGGAAGAGCATGAAAAACTATCACAAAAAGAAACCTCCTGGTGACAAAAAAGGTGTTCTTTATCACCCCCAAAGATCTTCCAACTATATTTAAAAATAAGACAATTTATCTCAAACTTTACTACTTCCCTGTACGTTAATGGCTCTTAAAAGGCTTCAGGTGGTATATGCTTAAGTGCAAGTTTAAATTTACAGTGACTCCTTCAATGATCCTTTACTCTCTATTTCATCAAAATTAAATATCCATAGCAGGCAAGGAGTAGCAGCCTTCTCCTTCAAGATTCTCAGGCTGGGTGTGGTGGCTAACACCTGTAATCCCAGCACTTTGGGAGGCCAAGGTGGGCAGATCACTTGAGGTCAGGAGTTTGAGACCAGCCTGAGCAACGTGGTGAAAACCTGTCTCTACTACAAATATAAAAATTAGCTGGGCGTGGTGACACATGACTGTAGTCCCGGCTTCTCAGGAGGCTGAGGCATGAGAATCGCTTGAACCCAGGAGGTGGAGGTTGCAGTGAGCCAAGATCGTGCCACTGCACTCCAGCCTGGGTGACAGAGCGAGATTCTATCTCAAAAAAAAAAAAAAAAAAACAGATTTTCAGCTTAACTTTTCTGGACTATCTTTTTCAACTTTCTTGAAAATGTCTTCTGCAGTTTCCCTTGAATTCTGATGTGATGTCAACTGGTTTTATTCCCCCTGAAGTGATCAAATAAATCATCTTTGGTTCACGCTGTCTTCCTTTGACATCTCACCTGTTCATTAGTATTTTGAAGACAGCTCAATGTCGGTGCTGGAATCACTGCCTCCTGCCAAGGCCTATGGATTCGACCTTCTCTAATCACACGTCTCTGCCATCAAATCAATCTATCAGGTTTCTTTATCCCTGTTGACTCTGGCACAGCAGTGCCTACAACCTTCATGCAACATCAGCCACAGAATTGGAATCGAAGTGAATCACGTGAGTCGGGCAATTACTGTGTAAAAGGACTATTTATGACGAGAAAAAAATCACACAAGTAAGGGGCTATCAGTCAAACCATTATACATGAGGGTCTCATGTATACCTTAAGTCTTTGCTCAGTACCAGCACGGCAGAGGTCAGGAGGAAGAATCACAGAGGCTACAAAAACAAGTTACATGGGATGCATTTTTGCCTAACTTTGTCCTTGTTTAGAGCAAGTCAGATTAAACGTTAATTTTCATAATCCAGGACCATCAAGATTCATCCTAGGTTCACAGGTGAAATACCTGAAACATTTATTTTAATTTATGACCATAAACTGATATTCCCACTCATTCCCTTTTTAAGCACCTGTCATCTTGGCTTTTCACCACCATATTGAAATTGCAACCAATCTGCACTGGATGTTATCGACCCCCCATACTTAGAAACTCTTACCTGCTTTCGGAGATATGAAAGTGAATCCCAAATGCACATCTTCAGTCCTGACAGCACAACAGCTCTACAAAGCCCTTGCCTACATGACAATCTCCAGTAAATAGGTACAAACAAGGCCAGCATCTTAAACAGGCTTTGGCTACAAATAAACAGAAAACCTAACTCAAAATGGCTTAGACTAGAGGTGAACAAACTTTTTCTCTAAAAGACCAGATAGCAAATATTTAAGGCTTTGTGGACCATATTGTCTCTCTTTCATAACTACTCAGTTCCACCACTGCAATGCAAAAGCAGCCATAGATGGTATGACATTGCTGCGTGCCAATAAAACTTTATTTACAAAAAAACAAGTGAGGCCAGGCGTGGTGGCGCATGCCTATGATCCCAGCACTTTGGCAGGCCAAGGCGTGTGGATTGCCTGAGCTTAGGAGTTCAACCAGCCTGGGTAACACAGCAAAACCTCGTCTCTACAAGAAATACAAAAATTCTCCAGACATAGTGGCACGCGCCTGTAGTCCCAGTGACTTAGGAGGCTGAGGTGGGAGGATCGCTTGAGCCCGGGAGGCAGAGGTTGCAGTAAGCCCAGACTGCACCACTATGCTCCTGGAAGACAGAGCAAGACTTCATCTCTTTAAAAATTTTTCAAAAAAAAATTTTTTTAAGTGGCTGGTGGCTCATGGACCATAGTTTGCCAACCCCTGACTTGAACAATAAAGGTTAATAATCTTACAAAACAAGGTCCGAGGCAGGAAAACCCCAGGGTTCATTGATTTAGTCACTCAACCACCTACAAAGGTCCTGCTTCCTTCTCCCAGCTTTCCTCACAGTCACCGGATGGCTGCCACTGCTCAAGGAGATACACACGCACAGCAACATCCAGCAGCAGCTGAAACAACTTCTTCATTGTATCCCTTTTTAGGGTAAAGAAACCTTTCTCAAAAGTGACCTGCTCACTAACAGGAATCACATGCCCACCCTTGAAGGGTATTCCCATGACTATCTCAAAGCAATCAGGATTCACCCAAGTTTACATAGGCAAGGGTTGGACACTTGAACAAAACGGGGGGGTTTTGCAGCACAGGAAGAGGAATGGCTCTGGGGTACAGTACTGGTGCCAGCAGATGGTGCTACAATAATCTTCCTCCTCAAACCACCTCCCCTCTGCAACCACCCAAATCTTTTAACTTTTCACTTACTCCTTCCAGTCTTCCTGTCGGTTTGCTCCGCCTCCCTGGACCACTGACACGACCTGAAATCTTGCTCCTGTATAATCACTTTGCGCAACACACGCTGCCTAACCTTTATGGTCGAACCCCACTTCCAAGCTGTCACTCACTAGTGTCTCTCCTCAAAAACTTACAAAAGCGCCTACAGATGATGAAAACCAATTCCTCCGTCGGGCAGAAGGGTGTGACCTCTTGCCTACCTTTCCTTCCCCACCCTACACCAGCACTCCCCGCTCCAGCTGGACTGTCTGGTCATTGTTCCCCGAATATCCTGGCTCATGTTCACCTCTATCCTAGACTTTCACTCTTGCTTGCTTCCTAACCTGAAATGCCCTATATTCCTCCAAATAATGACATTTTTCTCATTTTCTAATGCTGGTAGACATAGAAAAGGTAATCCAATGTAGACAAAGGAGGCCTGGGTGTGACTCCCAGCCAGCCAGCTCGGCCATTTGCTGCTACATCATCCCTTGCCCAGACTGGGATTCATTGTGCTCATCCAGAAAGCCTGGTCACGGTGGGTAATTCACAGGATCATTACGAGGACGAAATATATGTGGTGACACCATGCCTGGCATGCAATGGTTTCCTTCCTCCTCCTAACCGGCACCACCTCTAAGAATCCTTTTAACACCATTCCTGCTTCCACAATTTAATGCTGTTTGCATTGGGGTCGCATATACCTTAAGAGTTCTTGAAAAGGTAAGATACACGCAAACAAATAATATACTAACTGAATCTCTGGGTTTCAAAAAAAAGACACAAACCCTTATTTTCTAAGCTCCCTAAAATCGCTTTCCACGCAACACTGTTTAGTCAGAATCAGGTAAACAGGCCACAGGAACACCATTATTTTTCTCTTCCTACCAGGTGTTATGAATATACCTTCAAATGTGATTTTTTTCCTGAGATTGCCACCTGACACATTTGACAATGAAAACAAAAGGCCTCAAACAACCGTTCAATATGGAATTGAGAGATTTTCTCCACACAATAAGCAACAAATAACAATACTCTTATCGCAGCACGGTGGGAAGGCCTGCCCTGGGTGAGCCGGACAGAAAAAGACCAAACCACACATAGAAGAAAGTGAGGACAGTAAGCCTGAGCAGTGCGATCAAATCTGTCAGAGGGCTCAATGGTTGTAGCCTTGGTGGGAGGTATCTGTGGATGCTGGTAGAAGTGGGAGAAGAAGGGTCTCCCAGGGATGTGGCTTGTCTGAATTAATCATGAAAAGAAAAAAACCTAGCATCGTTCAGTGATTCTGAAAACTTTGGCTATGTTTACTCAAAAATTGTGCAGCTTGTGGGAACGACAGGACCAACAACTATTTCTTGAATGTTCAAATATGTGCCAGACTTTACTAGACTCTTCTATATAGCAACACCATACAGGCTGGGCATGGTGGATCATGCCTGTAATCCCAACATGCTGGGAAGCCAAGAGGGTGGATCGCTTGAGCCCAGGAGTTTGAGACCAGCCTGGGCAACCCAGTAAAACCCCATCTCTACTAAAAATACAAAAAAAAAAAAAATAGTCAGACATGGTGGTGCAGCACTATAGTCCCAGCTACTTGGGAGGCTGAGGCGGGAGAATCACTTGAGCCCAGGTGGTTGGGGCTATGGTGAGCCCAGATCGTGCCACTGCACTCCAGCCTGGGTGTCACAGCAAGACTCTGTCACAAAAAAAGGGGGGGTGTGTGTGAGGGGAACAGCATAGAAACCTATCACTGCATTCCTTACATTATGCATAGAAACATTAGGACAAATTCAGAATATTTATGGATCTTTCATACATTGATTTTTCCAGATTTGGAAGACTTCCATCCCTATCAGTAACTTACTTCAAAGATGTGTATATGTGTGTGCGCGTGTGTGTGTGTGTGTTTGAGACAGGGTTGTGCTCTGCCGCCCCGGCTACAGTTCAGTGGCGCCATCTCAGCTCACTGCAATCTCCGCCTCCTGGGTTCAAGCGATTCTCGTGCCTCAACCTCCTAAGTAGCTGGGATTACAGATGCCGCCACCATGCCTGGCTGATTTTGTTATTTTTAGTAGAGTTACAACGTATTGCCCAAGCTGGTGTTGAACTCCTGGCCTCAAGTGATCCACCAGCCTGAGCCTCCCAAAGTGCTGGGATTACAGTCGGGAGCCATTGTACCCAGCCCCAAGTAATATTTTTTAAAATATGTGAGTTTCCAGGAGAATGGGAGTTTATATTAGATAGGCATTAAAGAAAACCATCATCATGTGTAATATCTAGAATACTTGCTGTTCCTTCTCTCCAGAAAGATATTCAAAATGTGAAGTGCAAGCTGAGACAAAGCCCTTGACTAAGGAAAGAAATGATGCTTGTCTTGAAGAAATACAATGGGAAAGAATGGCCCTCCTCCAGAGCCTCCCCCTAGGAGTTCACAGCTCTCTACACTTCTGCTAAGACAGCATTATCATAATGCTGCAAAGTGCCAAAGAGAATTGTTTTAATAAACAGGGTTTTTATGCTCTTAAAAACTTGAACACAAGCACTTGATTCTATTAGCTAAAATACACTGCAACTAGCGAAGGATTCACAGCGGAATAGAGCTGCATACTGCTGCCTCAAAACTGACATCACCAGCACTTAAAAGATTGAATTCTTAAACACATTCGGCTCCAGGGAAGCGCTCCCAGACTAATTAGTTATCCATGCAAAGTTCTAGAACTATAAGTGTGCTTTAAATATTTTTTACTGTATGATGAGATTGTGTTTCTCAACTGGGGGAGGCCACTCAACTAAACCATAATTACTACTGCAGATTACCTGGGAAGAAAAACAGTATGCATGAAAGGCCTCAGTAACAGCCAGCTTTAAAGCATAGACAGTGACCAGTACTGTCAGATGACTTCCCTAGGGGACTTTCTTCCGAGTCAGGTCATTGTTGCATGTAAATGATGCTTCTAAAGAGATCTGTAAGTAATGAACATCTTTCTTAGTCATATCATTCCAAATTATTGTTATAAATCCTTTGTTTATAAAAATTAAAATTTGAGTCCAACCTCTCTGAATTATCAAAATATCAAACCTACAAAATCCAAATAAGCCAAGATTTCCAAATATGGGATCATAAACATGTTAAGCGCAACTTTTCGCTATGGTGCATAGAAGGTTGCATCAGACAAGAAACCGGGCATAAGATAAAGTACTACTAGCTTGATGACACGAGGGGCAAAATCCTCACTGCATTCTGGTGAGACTCTCAGCATCATGAATAAAATTTAATCTGCCATCAATCCCCAACGCTTTTGCTAACAGAGTCCAGAGTTCTAAGAGTACATCCTTTTCTGCAATAATACTTTTTTTTTTTTTTTTTTTTTGAGACAAGGTCTCGCTCTTATCACCCAGGCTGGAGTGCAATGGCACAATCTGGGCTCACTGCAACCTCCACCTCCCGGGTTCAAGCAATTCTCCTGCCTCAGCCTCCCAAGTAGCTGGAATTACAGGCACCTGCCACCACGCTCAGCTAATTTTTGTATTTTTAGTAGAGATGGGGTTTCACCATGTTGGCCAGGCTGGTCTCGAACTCCTGACCTCAGGTGATCCACCTGCCTCGGCCTCCCAAAGTGCTGGGATTACAGGTGTGAGCCACCATGCCTGGCCTGCAATAATACTTTAATGAGGTGAGAGCACTAGCTACCTGTGGTTATTGAATGAATCTAAGACTGCATATAAATAATCCTACCACTATGTTAAAAATAGAGTGTCACAGTATATAAAAATGGTTTGACAAGGGCTCTCTTATGTCCTAGATTGAATGATGCTGCTGGAAAGACAGGACTGGCTATAAGAAGTCGGTCCTGTTGAACGGCTTCAGTGTGCGATTCTCTATTTCAATATTATGCACAGAGCCCTGAAGCCAATGAAAATCTTCACTGCCTTTCTGGGGCATTTAGAACATTTTGAAACTAACATGTCTTCAGGGCATTCCTTTATCCTTCTTCTAGATATGACATGTATTCATCCAATAACATCCAACCAATATTTATTGAGGGCTTACGCTATGCTCTAGGTACTAGGGTTACAGTTTTATGAATAAAACAAAATCCCTGCTTCACATTCTAATCCATGACACATCAAACAATTATGAACTGAGCTCCTGACACAGAATTGTCAATGCGCTATGAAAAAGTGAAGTGGGCGTTAGGGGCTAAACCTCACCCCCCAAAAATTCATGTTAGTCTCCCCTCAAATCACTCATGTTGAAGTCCCAACCCCCAGTATCTCAGAATGTGACCTTACTTGGAAATAGGACCTTTTAGAAAGACAAGAGGGTTTTATGAGGTCATTAAGGTGGGCCCTAATCTGGTATGAGTGGGGTCCTTATGAGAAGAGATTATGACAAACAAGGACAGAGAGAAAACTATGTGAAGATACAAGGAGGAGATGGCATTGACGAGTCAAGGAGAGAAGCTCCAGTCAAAACGAAACCCCTGCTGACACCTTGATCTTAAATATCTAGCTACCAGAATTGTGAAAAAACAAACTTCTGCTTTTTTTTTTTTTTTGAGATGGAGTTTCGCTCTGTCCCCCAGGCTGGAGTGCAGTGGCATGATCTCCACTCCACTCACTGCAAGCTCTGCCTCCCGGGTTCATGCCATTCTCCTGCCTCAGCCTCCCGAGTAGCTTGGACTACAGGCACCCGCCACTGCGCCTGGCTAATTTTTTTGTATTTTTTTTTTTTTTAGTAGGGACAAGGTTTCACCGTGTTAGCCAGGATGGTCTCGATCTCCTGACCTCGTGATCCGCCCATCTTGCCCTCCCAAAGTGCTGGGATTACAGGCATGAGCCACCGCGCCCGACCAACTTCTGCTCTTTAAGCTACCCAGTCTATGGTACTTTGTTACAGCAGCCCTAGTAAACTAAACAGTGAGTAAAAAGGAAAAAGTAGAGAAAAAGAAATTCCAAGGCCGAGCATGGTGGTTCACACCTCTAATTCCAGCACTTTGGGAGGCCAAGGCAAGTGGATCACTTGAGGTCAGGAGTTGGTGACGAGCCTGACCAACATGATGAAATCCAGCCTCTACTTTAAAAAAAAAAAAAAAAAAAAATTAGCTGGGCCTGGTGGCGGGCACCTGTAATCCCATCTACTCAGGAGGCTGAGGCAGGAGAATCGCTTGAACCCGGGAGATGGAGGCTGCAGTGAGCCGAGATGGTGCCACTATACTCCAGCCTGAGTAACAGAGTAAGACTCTGTCTCAAAAAAAAAAAAAAAAAGAAAGAAAGAAAGAGAGAAAAAAAAAAA
>NW_012104299.1:545813-550142 GCF_000951045.1 Mandrillus leucophaeus
CCCGGGAGATGGAGGCTGCAGTGAGCCGAGATGGTGCCACTATACTCCAGCCTGAGTAACAGAGTAAGACTCTGTCTCAAAAAAAAAAAAAAAAAGAAAGAAAGAAAGAGAGAAAAAAAAAAAAAAAAGGAAAATTTCAGAGCTGTCTTTCCCTATAAAGCTGAAAATCACTCGATAGAGCTACAAAAAAAAAAAAAGGCTGTGGCTGAGTTCTGACATAATTATACAAACTGAGGTAAGTGGTCAAAGGGGAAAGGGACCGCCCCTTCCTTCCAGAAGGGCACAAACCTGAAACTGGCCCCTAAAGCAGTTCTCCATTCCATGAGAAGAACCTGTGAACTCCCGTGACAAACACCAAAATCTTTTTACTCCCTCTCTAAATTACTCAACCAAAATCTTTCGGTTTCACTTCTCTTCCTCCTGAGCAAAAGCAGAAGGCAGTATGCATGTGCCCAACTGGAGTAGCCATCAGGCAAGCATTTTATCAGGCAAACCTTTTATCAGACAACCATTTTATCAATCAGGCAAGCATTTTTCAACTTCATTGGAGTAGCCATGCCACATGCATTTTTCCTCCTCACTGTGCAATGACGCTTGGACTCTGTCACCAGACAGTCCACCAATTTAGAACCTAGGAAGACAGGTTTCCCATGACAGCATAACAATAACGCATTATCAACAAGCTAGTAGAAATTCCAGTCCTTTCTTTCTTCAGGGTTAATTTTCCTCGTTATGTGAAGGGGATTTTGAAATTCCAGAAAGGAGGGGAATGCAGGGCACAACGACATCACTGAATTCCAAAACTTCAGGCCAAAAGAGAACATTGATTTGATTGTCTTCTTAGTCCAAAACTGGTCTCAAAATGATTTTAAAAAAAAAAAAAAAAAGCCAGTCAAAACCCTCCAAATGTCTTTTCTTCCCTCTGACTACAAATGCTCCATGATCCTCAACCTAGAATGGGCTACATCCCGAAAGAGCCACCATATATTGAAAGTATTGTCATGCATTTAATATACCTAACATCATGTCGTAGCCCAGCCTACCTTAACCATGCACAGAACGCTTATATTAGCCTACAGTTAGGTAAAATCATCTCACACAAAGCCTATTTGATAATTAAATGTTAAGTATCTCATGTATTTGCTGAATGCTGTGCTGAAAATGAAAAACAGAATGGTCGTACAGGTACTTTAAGGACAATTTCCACTGAATTTCTATCACTTTTACACCGTCATGAAGTTGAAAAATCTTAAGTTGAACCATGATGCTAAGTTGGGACCATCCGTATCAGTTCTGACTCTTGCCTAAAGCTTAGACAAAGCTGATGCTTCACTATCTTTAAGAACATGTCCCCTGGTTGGTTGGGTATGGTGGCTCAGGTCTGTAATCCCAGCACTTTGGGAGGCCAAGGCGGGTGGATCACAAGATCAGGAGATCGAGACCATCCTGGCCAACATGGTGAAACCCCATCTCTACTAGAACTACAAAAATTAGCCGGGCGTGGTGGCGCGCTCCTGTAGTTCCAGCTACTCAGGAGGCTGAGGCAGGGGAATCGCTTGAACCCAGGAGGTGGAGGTTGCAGTGAGCCGAGATCGCGCCACTGCATTCCAGCCTGGCGACAGAGCAAGACTCTGTCTCATATTTAAAAAAAAAAAAAAGAACTCGACCCAGAACAGGGTTTGTTTACCCCTTCAACAAACACTGATGGAGGACGCATTATGTTTACTATACATTGCTGTGGCTCAGTAAGTGCTGGGCACAAGATGTCAATAAATGAAGAAATAAATGGATGGACCTACGCCTTGGAGTCTTTCCCAGTCATGCCCCAAGACATCAGTCTCCAAGACTCTATCAAACTTGTAAGTTTAATAAAGTAGGCAGGTTTCTTTTTTCTTTAACACATGAAGCATAATACAATCTGATGATTCAGAAGGGACCTCAAGATTGCGTTGTGCCGTTTTTCTCATGCGGCGTGTTTAATTCTGGTTAGCAAAATTTTGAACCAAAAAAAATTCACATATAATTCACATCAAATGACTACAGACAGATACAATATGGGCATTTTAATGTATACATTTGTACTTGACCAGGGCACAATTTATAATATACTAAGGAAGCTTTAAAAATTAATTACAAAATGAGTATTTTTAGCACACTTAGTAAAAGCTACTTATTTTAAACTTTCATTTCATTTTTGGTGACCAAATTATATTTGACCATAATTAAAGAACATATAACCTTAAAATCATATTTAAGAAACAGTTACAACAGACATATGTTACACTAAATGAAGAAAGGAAATAAATGTACATGTATTAAAGGGCACTGAGGTTTTTCAAAACCATTCTTTTGAAAAGGTCTTTTAATTCACTTTCATGTAAATCAATTTAAACCTAAAAAAAGCCTCTACTCAGTATGCTTACAGAAAGAGGTGAAATCAGTATTGAGCACATGGCTGCCTAACCACCATTCTGTGCTGATCATTGAACTAGTATTTTTATTTGATTTTCCTAACATCATAATTGAGCCCATGTATATACACAAGATGTGGAGGATCCAACTAATCAACTGCAGAAAGAAAAACGCTCATCTTAAAAAAAGCTGAAACCGGCCGGGTGCAGTGGCTCAAGCCTATAATCCCGCAACTTAGGAGGCCAGGGCAGGCAGATCACCTGCAGTCAGGAGATCTAAGCCATTCTGGCCAACATGGGTGAAACTCCATCTCTACTAAAAATACAAAAATTAGCCAGGCGTGGTGGCTCGCAGCTGTGATCCCAGCTACTTGGGAGGCTGAGGCAGGAGAATCACTTGAATCCGGGAGGCAGAGGCTGCAGTGAGCTGAGATCGCATCACTGTACTCCAGTCTGGCGACAGAGCGAGACTCCATCTCCAAAAAAAAAAAAAAAAGGCTGAAACAAATGAAAAATGGATATGGCTGAATCACTGTACCTTTTTGACACAGTCTTAAATTTTAGTTTTACTATATATTATTTGGTACTTCTGGATTCAGTAGCTGGAGTAAAAACAAGTTTCTGTATTCAAACATATCTACAGAATGTCAATATAAAATGTGTGCATATACACATACGCGCGCACACACAAGTAGGCAATTTTCTCATAGCCTTTAGATCTGCTTAACCCATAGACATTTGCAAGCCATTCCCATCTTTTCCAGTAAGAACTGTCCTTCCTTCATACCTGCACGTCCTTCCAAATGGGGAACACAGCTTCAACAGAAGACAGTAAAACCCATGCGCATCGAAAAGTTTACAGAAATGTGTGCTGAGTGATCTGCACTGCCCGTGAAGAGGTCCATGCTCAAACACAGCTAATTTGGGGAAAAGAAAACAGGTACAGAGTATGCAACATTGCTGTGCAGATTCGTGTTTTGTATTCCTTGCATGGAAGTTACCATAGAAATAAAAGAGGTAAGTAGTTTTTTAAGAAAAATCCCAGTTGCATGCATCCTGGGGACTGTGAAACAAAGAATGGCCTGAGCAATTCTAGGACTCTTTATTGCCATGAAGAGAATGAGATTTAAATTGGATTTCAACAGAGGAATATCTATTTCTATCAGAAAAAGTCATGTGTTTCACCTTCCACTACCTGAGAGGCAGCCAAGCAAAAGACCGAATGTGAGCCTGGCCAATGGGCAACAGGTAGCTGTCGCTTTGCAGTGACACTGGAGGCAGAGGGACCCTCCTTACCTGGGGTGGTGTGCAACTGAGAAAAGAGACAACAGGGGCTCTCTGCAGGTACGTGTGATGAGGGTTTGCTCAAGTGAAAAACCTCAGCTCAGAGCAATTCCAGAGAGAGACTTATAGTCTCTACAAGTAGAAATGGCCTGAAGCCATCCTTGCAGCCTAGGAATGGATGGGCCACAGAGGCAACATAGGACAGTAACATCCAAAGATGATAATCCAGGCAAAGACAAATTCCTCTGCTGCACCTGGCTGGGGATTTCACCAGATCTTTAGGGACCAAAGTTCACACTCGCCAGTTTTGTGGTATTAGGGCGCCTGTGTCTTTAATTATACTGAAATTGAACAATACGGTAAACTGCAGTAAACTATGCTATGGATTTAATAATTTTCAACTAAACTTTTTATTGTATTTAAAAAAAAAAAGGCTGAGCTGGGCGCGGTGGCTCACACCTGTAATTGCAGCACTGTGGGAGGCCAAGGTGAACGGATCACCTGAGCTCAGGAGTTTGAGACCAGCCTGGACAAAACGGCAAAACCCCGTCTCCACCGAAAATGCAAAAATTAGCTGGGTGTGGTGGCGGGCACCTGTAGTCCCAGCTGCTCGGGAGGCTGAGGCAGGAGAATC
>NW_012104299.1:552677-554383 GCF_000951045.1 Mandrillus leucophaeus
AAAAAATAAACTCAGTTTCTAGTGGCTTCCTAGTATGTCTTACCATGAAGTAAGTCTCCTGGCATATAGCACATGCAGGAAGACCACAATGTATCAAACCAGCCTCTGACTTTTTCTATTTCCTCCAGTACAGTACACCTGGTGTTCACTGTTTCTGGACTATAACATCTGCTTGAATCACATTGTCACACACAAACAGAAACCAAGCAGAGTTAGTAGCAAAACTCCTAAATGACTAGATCCACTGCCAAGCTGGTCCTATTATATAAGAAAAGCAAAAACATTCTTGGTTATACACATGTGTAACAAAGTATGACGCTGTGTAACAAGAAATATGTTTTTGGCTTCTGGTTGTATTCATCTATTCTCTCATTGCTATAAGGAAATACCTGAGACTGGGTAATTTATAAAGAAGAGAGGTTTAATTGCCTCGCAGTTCCACAGGCTGTACAGGAAGCAAGGCGACATCTGTTTCTGGGGAGGCCTCAGGGAACTTACAATCATGGCAGAAGGCAAAGGGGGAGGGAGGTGTTTTCCATGGCAGGAGCAGGAGGAAGAGAGACGGAGCAGGGAGGTGCTACACACTTTTAAACGATCAGATCTCGTGAGAACTCACTCACAACACCAAGGGGATGGTGCTAAACCATTCTTAAAGGACCCACCCCCATGATCCGATCACCTCTCACCAAGCCCCACCTCCAACACTGGGGATCACAATTTCACAAGACATGTGGGTGGGGATGAAGATCCAAACCATATCGCTGGTATACATTTAGTTCCTGATGTAGAGTTCCTGAAACCCTCATAAATAGACAGGGACACTACGGGCATCTTTTGTTCTCATATTTAATGATTTTTTCGTTTGGTTGTTGTTGTTGTTATTGTTGTTGTTTTTGAGACGCAGCCTCATTCTGTTGCCCAGGCTGGAGTGCAATGGTATAATCTCTGCTCACCGCAAATGCCGCCTCCTGGTTCAAGCGATTCTCCTGCCTCAGCCTCCCAAGTAGCTGGGACTACAGGCGCCCACCACCATGCTCAGCTAATTTTTGTATTTTTAGTAGAGACGGGTATTGCCATGTTGGCCAGGCTGATCTCGAACTCCTGACCTCCAGTGATCTGCCTTCCTTGGCCTCCCAAAGTGCTGGGATTACAGGCGTGTGCCACCATACCCAGCCCTCATACTTAGTCTTTGAGCCCAGTTCCTCACACAGAGCTCATAAGAGCTCTGTAATTTCCTGAGGGACACGAGTATCTGACACAGAGCTGCAAAATCTTTTGGCATCTGTTGGGTAATGGGGGCATCTTTTGTTCTAATGAGGTGACTCTTGGTGGGCTCCTCAATGGTCTCAGGATGCGTAGGTGGCTGGTTGCCAGGAAAATCATCTGAGTAGAGGCTGAAACTCTCAACCCCACTCTCTGACCTCTGGGGAGGGGAGAGAAGCTGAGGGTTGAATTGATCACCAAGGGTCAATGATGTAATCATCAGTCATGTCTACATAATGGAGAGGCTCCTGGTTGCTGAGGAGCCAGGAAGCTGGCACACCTGGAAAGGGCATGGACACCCCACCCCCCTGCCTACATGCCCTACTGTGCATTTCTTCCTTCTGGCTGTTCATCTGTATCCCTTGAAATATCCTTTATAGGCCGGGCGCGGTGGCTCACGCCTGTAATCCCAGCACTTTGGGAGGCCAAGGCGTGCGGATCAC
>NW_012104299.1:556233-558420 GCF_000951045.1 Mandrillus leucophaeus
TTTTTTTTTTTTTTTTTTTTTTTTGGAGACAAAGGCCAGAGTTCCAGAACCTTTTCCAATACTGTGATACATGGACAGGGCAGATCCCAGACAGACAATCCATGGTAAGGATTCTGGCACCCGGGATGGGCAGTCCACGCACAGGAACAGCATGTTTCCAGCAGCAGAAGGAAGCGGTAGGTTACACAGGCTTCAGTGTCAGGCTGCCAGGGATCATATCCCAGCACCTCCTTTTTCCTGTGATGGGGCTTGTTCAACTTCTTTGATATCTCCAAACTAGGGATAACAACAACGCCCGCTTGAGACTACTGGGCAGATTGAATTAACTCATCTATGTAAAATGCCCAGCACATAATAAATATTCATTAGCTGTTATAATTAAGGTCAGTCCTTGAAAAGGCTTACTGGAGTTTGGGCAGGCCACTGCACGGTGGCAGAGGATCCAGCTGTGCCTGTCAGTCCCCAGCTGCTGGCCACATGGATGCTCCCCACTCCCCTAGCCACCTCTGCCCGTGTACACTTCCGCCACTGCCTCTGCTTCCCTCTCCCTGTTCCAGCCTATCAGGCACACACGTGAAGTTGCACTAATGACATTCCGCTGCAGCTTTCTGCACAGCCCACACCCATCTTTTCCTGGGTGTCCACTCTCAGCCAGTCAGGACGGTGGTTGCCCATCCTGCAGGGGTCCAGGACCTGTCGCCTGTGTGATAGTCACCACCAGCAGCTAGCCTATCAGCCACCTCAGTAGAGGCAGGTGACAAGAGTGCAGGCTCTTTCATGATAGGAGACTTTGGAATTAATTAGAGATGATTAAGAAAAACGCATAGCGAGGGAGGGGTCCTACCTGTTCATTCATCCATTTAACCACCAATTACAGAATGCCCACTGTGTGCCAGTCTGTATCCAGAATTCCCAAGGAGGCCCCTAGCGAATGGGAATGCATGTAGCCTGACAGTACGGGTGGATGTCACTTACAGCAGCCTCCTGCCCGAGTTTCTTTCAGCCTTTCAAGGACTGACCTTAATTATAACAACAGCTGATGAGTGTTTATGTGCCAGGCATTTTACATGGATGGATTCATGCAATCCACCCAACAAGCTTGAGCAGGCATTGTTGTTATCCCCATTTCACAGATGAGGAAGCAGACAGCAAAAAAGGCCACCACGCAAAGTCCCTATCGCCCAACCTACCCAGAAACCAACAGACCCCAGGGTACTTAGAGCTGGGAAGGGCTGGAAAGCTTACCACTTATTTTTCTTTGAAGTTGAACACTTCTTTGAATGCTTTCTCTAACATCGATTTAAGGATAGCTTTGATCTTTGTGGAAACAAAGAAGAATGCTTTAAGACTGCTATGAGAAACCTGGCCATTTGGTTTTAAGGCCATTGGCCTCAGCCTACCGTGCTCCTGAATGAATAGCTCAGGACTTCCACGGCTACCTTTGGGCCAAAAGTTAATAATTTACAGCTGAGCAAGTGTAGGTAAACCGGCACTTTACAGCAAGCTTCGAACCCCTCACTGATCACTCTGAAAATTACAAAGGACATGCACTTTGTAGCCAATTCAGAATCAACCTCATGCTAATTTGATATAAGCTGTTCACTGAAGGAAAAAGTCCAAAGGAGATTCTAACTTATTTTCTAAATGAACATCAAAATTAAAAGTTCAATGACAGCATCTTTTAGCTCAATCATGGTTAAGTACATAATACTGCTGAATTTAAACTCAGCAGAGATGATCTAGACTTTACTATGAAATACAGATAAGCTGCCCTGTTAAAAAGTTTATTTAAATTACTGATTACAACAGTAATCCAAGCCCATTTTTGAAAATTTGGAAAATGTGGAAGAGTATAAAGAAAAAAAACTACTCATTATACGAGCACCGAGAGATAAGCGTGATCATGTTGGCGCACTTCCTTCCGGCCTTTTTCTCTGGGTACATTTAAGTATATTTTCATTGTGGTCTATTTATAGGCATTTTTACCTTGCCACTCTTCTTACTAACATGTCACTAAACTAGTCTTTAAACACAGGCTGGGCGCGGTGGCTCAAGCCTGTAATCCCAGCACTTTGGGAGGCCGAGACAGGCGAATCACGAGGTCAGGAGATCGAGACCATCCTGGCTAACACGGTGAAACTCCGTCTCTACTAAAAAAATACAAAAAACTAGCCGGGCGAGGTGGCG
>NW_012104299.1:560370-561829 GCF_000951045.1 Mandrillus leucophaeus
AAAATTAGCTGGGCGTGGTGGCGGGCACCTGTAGTCCCAGCTACTCAGGAGGCTGAGGCAGGAGAATGGTGTGAACCCGGGAGGCGGAGCTTGCAGTGAGCCAAGACTGCGCCACTGCACTCCAGTCTGAGTGACAGAGCAAGACTCTGTCTCAAAAAAAAAAAAAGAAATATCCTTTATAATAAACCAGTAAATGTAAGTAGTTGCCTAAGTTCTGTGAGCTGCCCTGGTAGATGAACTGAGCCTGAGAAGGGGTGATGGAAAGCCAAAATGAGAGACAGTCAGTCGGAAGCACAGGTCACAATCTGGCGATTTAGGTTGGCATCTGAGGAGAGAGGCAGTAGTCTCTTGTGACTGAGCCCTTACCTTGTGGGATCTGACACTATCGCCAGGTGGGCAGCATTGGAACTGAACTGAACTACACAGCTGGTGCCTGCTGGAGAATTGCTGGGTGTGTGTGTGTGTGGAGGGGGGAATCTCCACATATCTGCTATCTGAAGTGTTGTGTTGAGTGGTGCATTAGAGTAGAAAGAACACCTCAGTTCTTCCCATCTCTAACGGCTGGTATCTGCTGGGGAACGGACTGGCTGCTGGCGTGGAGAAATCCTCACACGTTTTAGAGACCAAGGGCGAAGTGGTCTGTATTAGAATAAGAAAAACACTTCAGTTTTTTCCTATCTCTTACAGACCAGAGGAAGGGGAAGGGTGGTGTATCTTCAAGAAACTACTAACCTGAACCCAGAACCCAGCCACCTCGCTACTAAAGTAAGTCAAAAGCACTTGGGAAATTCACAGAGGAAGGACACCAGGAAGCAGGCGGTGCAGAGCTCGGACACAAATCCCTGCAGAAGCTCGTGGGACAAACAGGTCCCTGCAGCTCCTAGTGTGGACTCTCCCATGTTCCAAGGGCAGATGCTCGTAAATGTGGGGCTCAGGACAAACACTCAGGGTTATTTCCCTTGAAGTGACACACTCATTTCACTCATTTTAAAGACCAAGTCTGAATAACTGACTTGTCAGTCGCTCTTTTAAGTAAAAGTGCAAAAGTAAATACATAAATTTAAAAAAAAAATAGAAATTTAAAAATAGGCCAGGTGCAGTGGCTCACACTTGTAATCCCAGCACTTCAGGAGGCCAAGCTGGGTGGACAGCTTGAGCTCAGGAATTTCAAATCAGCCTCACCAACATGGAGAAACTCCATCTCTTCCAAAAATACAAAAATCAGCTGGGTGTGGTGGTGTGTGTCTGTTGTCCCAGCTACTTGAGAGGCTGAGGCGGATCACCTGAGCTCAGGAAGTCAAGGCGGCAGTGAGCAGTGATCATGCCACTGCACTCCAGCCTGGGTGATGGAATGAGACCCAGTCTTAGGTAAATTAATTAATTAATTAAACTAAGTAAAAGTGATGCTCCATGAGAATAGTGGCTAGTTCCATTCACTACTCAAAAAAAAAAAAAAAAA
>NW_012104299.1:563059-565943 GCF_000951045.1 Mandrillus leucophaeus
GCCACTGCACTCCAGCCTGGGTGACAGAGCGAGACACCGCCTCAAAAAACAAAACAAAACAAAAAAAAACAGAATTATATACAATTATCAAACATGGAAAATACTAAGTCTATGCCCAGATCAGCTCACTCAGGCTCTGTGGGTGGGTAAGGGCATCTTTAAGGCAAAGCAAAAGCAAACATGATGCTTTAATGCACAAGCTGGATTTTATGTCATTGATTCAAATTAGTTGACACTGATAAAATGTATTCCCTCATTTTCACAAACTAGTTTTCAAAGCTGAAGTTACAATACTAAAATATTTGACAACCTTGAGACTAAGGTAATGCCCTAAAATGCAGTACTCTAAATTATGCCATTATAAAGGTACTAATTAATTAACAGTCAATGAAAGATAGCCAACTCAATCTCATAGCCAGGTCTTTTTAAACACTGGATAATCGGATTGAAATTCTTTTCCTTCCAAATAGGTCTTCTTTTTTTCAAAAGCTCAGTTTATCTGCAAATAACATGCCATCAACCTGTAGTTGCCTTTGACAACCTATTTTGATTACAGCATCTTTTCCAGTAAATCTTTCTTATGCTGTATATCATCCATCTACCCAAAAGAGATGCAGAAAGTGAATTAGTGTCAATGCCAATTTTTATAATATGTAATGGAGCATAACCTCCTTAGAGGAGGTGGTTCCAACAACAAATTACATGAATGCTCAAATCCTTACCCAACCTATTTCAAAAAGATGAATTTCAGCTTCTGTGGAAACAATGATTTTAAACTGCTTCTCTGTTATTTCTAAGAAACACACATAAAAATGTACACCTATGTTAAATCCAAACTTTAATGGCACTTGCAATGTTCGAGAATAAACACCATAATCCTTGGCAAGTTAGAAAATTATAAAATTCTGTTAATGAACCATAAAATACAACACTTTTTTTTACTAATATGCTAATTTAACTGTAAAGAAAAGGAAACCTACTTTTTTTCACAAAAGAATGCAAAACATTCTTCAGAGTAGCAGAATCACATAAACTTCAAATGTGCATATACAGACTATATTTTCAGTCTACCACAATTCCTGAGAAATATTTAGGTCCAAATAAATAATGCATAGATGGTGCATTAGTCCATTCTCACACTGCTGTAAAGAAATACCTGTGACTGGGTAATGTATAGAGAAAAGAGGTTTAACTGGCTCATGGTACTGCAGGCTGTCCAGGAAGCAAAGTGGCTTTCACTCGGCTTCTGGGGAGGCCTCAGAAAACTTAAAATCATGGCAGAAAGCAAAGCCAGGGCAAGTTTTCTTGCAGGCACAAGTGTCAGGGGGAGATTCTACACACTTTTAAACCACCAGATCCCTGAGAACTCACTGTCAGATCCCTGAGAACAGCCCAAGGTGACGGTGCTAAACCATTCACGAAGGATCCGCCCCCATGATCGATCACCTCCCAGCAGGCCCCACCTCCAACACTGGGGATCACAGTTCCACGTGAGATTTGGGTGGGGCACAGTTCCAAACCTTTTATAGATGGATAAAACCAATGAAAAAAAAAAAAAAAGGCTGGGCGCGGGGGCTCAAGCCTGTAATCCCAGCACTTTGGGAGGCCAAGACGGGCGGATCACGAGGTCAGGAGATCGAGACCATCCTGGCTAACACGGTGAAAACCCATCTCTACTAAAAAAATACAAAAAAACTAGCCGGGTGACTGTCTCTTATACACATCTAGATGTGTATAAGAGACAGGTCTTAGGTAAATTAATTAATTAATTAAACTAAGTAAAAGTGATGCTCCATGAGAATAGTGGCTAGTTCCATTCACTACTCAAAAAAAAAAAAAAAAAAAAGTTTTTTCCCGAAAAATAATGATCTCTCAGAGGCGCTGTATCCATACTTCTCATTTTATTACGAAGAATATTTTTAAAAAGTAAGGTTTTTTCATATTCTCAAAAAATACCAGAAAGCAGGTGGCCCATTGCTCAGACGAGAAACCCTGCAGCACAGTTAAGGTTTGATGACATTAATACTGCTTCATCAAGGCCACTCTCAAATGAAACTGACTTTTTTCATTTATTACTGCACATGGTGGGAGGGGAAGATCAGGAGGGCCACTAGTGGCTGTGCAGCTACTGCCTTGACTCACACCAAGACACAAGCAGTCTCATCCACCTCTACTTTTGCACCATTCGGGCAACTGTCAACAGTGAAAACAACAAAAGCATCAAAGTACTACCATGAAAGTGGTATGGCCTTAAAGACCCTCTGGTCTTATAGACCCCCCGGCAGTCCACAGACCATGCCTTAAGAACAGCTGTCGCAGATGGCAGGAAAACTAAAACTTCAGGATGGGTTTTCACGGTTTTGTTTTTGTTTTTTTAACAATACAGTAAGTACACAAATAATCTTAAAACAGCTAAGTGTGTCTAAAAGACCAAACATTGCTCTTTTTTTAAAGACTTAAGACTTTGCAAGCATGGCTGCGTGCAGTGGCTCACGCCCGTAATCCCAGCACTTTGGCAGGATCCTTTGAGACCAGGAATTCAAGACCAGCCTGGACAACATAGAGAGAACCTATCTCTACAAAAAAAAAAAAAAAGTCAGGTGTTGGTGCTACAGGAGCACAACTATATGGTCCCAACTACTTGGGAGGCTGAGGTAGGAGGATCGCTTGAGCCCAGGAGGTTCAGGCTGCAGTGAGTCATGATTGCACTACCGCACTTTAGCCTGGGTGACAGGACAAGACCTTGTCCCCAAAACAAAACAGAAACAGAATTACAGGCCGGGCGCGGTGGCTCAAGCCTGTAATCCCAGCACTTTGGGAGGCCGAGACGGGTGGATCACGAGGTCAGAAGATCGAGACCATCCTGGCTAACACAGTGAAACCC
>NW_012104299.1:568773-592879 GCF_000951045.1 Mandrillus leucophaeus
AATTCAACTCATACTTCAACAAGATGTCCACTGAACAAGCAAAATATTAGTTGCTCTGAATCTATGCAATGGTGTAAAAATATTAAAACCCAGGTTTCATTTTAAAGCAATGAAGACTGTCTAGAGATCACGCAGGAAAGACCTTTAGAAGTGCAATCGTTTTCTTAAAATTAGATTTCCTGGAAAGGAAGTGTCCTCTACAGATCAAGAAGTTGCCAGCAATTCACAGTCCCTTAGAAGCAGACATGAGCTCTTTTCTCCAGGCATGGTAAAACCCTGCACTGAGCTGACATCCCTCTCTCATCTGGCAGACGGTGCAGGGCATGGCAAATGGGTGGAAAAGAATGAAAGTAGATGGCCCTGTAATTTTACCTACCTGGTATCAGGCTCCAGCTACCCAAACAGATTAGCCCAACTGATGGAATGCATTCTTTAAATTTTAAGTTCTAACTGCCATCCAACTTCAGCACAAAGGATGCATATCCACCGGTATCTTTTCTGTGACATCAAAAAAAAAAAAAAAAAAAAACCTGGAAAAGCTACAATGCTTCATGAAGCTGCCTGGGCAACGTTTTCTGCCCTGCCATAGACTCCTGGCAAAGGAGGCTGTGTATTTTCCAGGCATGATAAAGAAAGTGATAATTAGCCACCTGGGAACCAGTTTTATTTTGGATTCCAAACAGACACTTCAGGTGATCCAGATAAGCCTTTTGTTCATGGAATGTTGTCAGCATCTGTACAATGCAGATCTTTTTATAAAGAACTTTCAGAGCATCCAATGAAACTTTCTTTTTAGAGCAAGTCTTCATAGTAAAGCAACTAAACCCATAAACAAGTCACATTTTTAATTCAAAGCTGCTTCCCCCTGTCCCCCTGCACCCCCCCAACACCCCCTACCCCGTTCCTTAATGAGAGACCTGTAGTTAAAATGAGCAAGAAATCAATGTACTGAAACCCAGAGGCAAAATTTCTGTTATCCCGTTTTCCTAGACATCTGTAGCAAGGGATTCGGGGTGTGTTTGGAAACTGGCAATCATTCTAATGGGCTTCTGCCAGCTCCCATCACTCAACCCACTAACTGGATGATGACAGAGCAAACTGGGGCAGGCATTCAAATCTGACAGCTGGCTGGAGAAAGGGGAAGGAAGCCACATTTTTTTAATGAAAAGATGAAAATAATGTATTCCATTTTTCCTCCATACCAACCATAATCATTGTCCACAGGAAGCCCCTGAAACCCACTAACAGGAACACAGCCACAAGAAACTTGGCAGAGTCCAGCAAAGCATATTCTCCTACCAAAATGCTTGACTTTTTCAAGCTAAAAAAAAAAAATTGCCAATGAAGAGCACAGAGAGCCATCTGCCAAGAACCTTCCATCTTCTCCATTCAGGCGTCTGTACCTATTGGGAAGGCTTAATTTTACATGTAAAGGAATAGGGATTGAATTATTGGATTACAAACGCTTAGAGAAATATGCTTTGCCTACCAGGAACTTCTAAATTTACATTTTAAAGCCAACTAAATCTTTAAATGTCTACTCTAACTGTGAAATTCAAATAGCAATTACACAAGGACTGGGTTGTTTTTTTATTTCCTCCCTATTATTAATGAATACACAGCAACAGAAAACAGATGCTGGAAGATCTAGTGGTACCACTAAATATAGGCAGATGTTTTCCAAGGAAAGCAAGGGCTGGACCTGATCCAGAGAGCATCACAGGGGAGTGGACAGCCTGTGGGTCAGTCTGATGAAAGCAGAGGGACAATGCTGGTTTTGAGTCCCAGTTCAACATCACTTTGCCAATGCACCATTTTCAAGAAAATGAGAAGTGAGCAGAAAACTCTGGATTTAAGGAATGACACTTCAGGGACAGCAGGTTCACCAGCTGTGAAATCCCCACGGCCTTCAGGCAGCTTCATTTCCACACCTGCCTCGCGTGTGGAGTGTACGCAGTGTCGGCACCTTGGGAAAGTGAACAGAGACCAGCCCATGGACCATCTCTGTACCCTGCCTTCACTCCTGATGGGACAGACAGGGGCTGGCTGAAATCCCAGGAAGAGTGGTTTCAATCCCATCAAAAAGGCCTACCACTCTCTTGGCCAGGCGTGGTGGTTCACACCTGTAATCTCAGCACTTTAGGAGGCTGAGGTGAGCGGGATCACTTGAGGTCAGGAGCTCCAGATCAGCCTGGCCAACATGGTGAAACTCCCGTCTCTACTAAAAATACAAAACTTAGGCCAGGCACAATGACTCACGCCTGTAATCCTAGCATTTTGGGAGGCCGAGGCGGGCAGATCACGAGGTCAGGAGATCGAGACCATCCTGGCTAACACGGTGAAAACCCGTCTCTACTAAAAATACAGCCAGGCATGGTGGCAGGCACCTGTAGTCCCAGTTACTCAGGAGGCTGAGGCAGGAGAATGGCGTGAACCCGGCAGGTGGAGCTTGCAGTGAGCGGAGATCACGTGACTGCACTCCAGCCTGGGTGACAGAGATTCCATCTCAAAAAAAAAAAAAATTAACCGGGCGTGGTGGCGTGCACCTGTAATCTCACCTACTCGGGAGGCTGAGGCAGGAGAATTGCTTGAACCCAGGAGGCGGAGGTTGCAGTGAGTCGAGATCGTGCCACTGCACTCCAGCCTGCACTACAGAGTGAGATGCTGTCTCAAAAAAATAAATAAATAAAATAAAATAAAATAAATAAATAAAAATTTTTTTTAAAAAAAAGGCCTACTACTCCCTTTCCAGCAGCCAACATGGGAGTGTGTGGAACAGACTCTGGGGAGCTAAGGCAGAAGATTTGGGGTGAACAACAAGTTTGGTGTTTGCCTTGCAGCCTTGCTTCTTCGTATTTGGGTAGTTGCTAACAAGACAAACAGGTTCCAGCAATTCTCAAACGTTATTGCTAAGGACTAAGAGACAAACTTGCTGCTAACTTCCTGAGGCTTGTAAACAGTAATCTGCCAAAAATAAATAAGTAAGAGAACAAGCACTAAAGACATAAGCACTAAGAATAGTACCCAACCGCCCTTGGCACTTTGGGCAGCGTAATGCTGCAATGTATTATCATAGGAAGCTTTCCCCTCCGCCGCCCCCATGAAGGAGTCGAGAATAGGAACCAGCTACTTGGCCAGGATTATTTGAAAGTTGACGTTCCTAGAAGCAGAGGAGATTTCCTGCAGAGGCTTTTCTAGCAAGACAAAGTGAAAACTACCAACAAACATTTCCTGGGCTTCTCCTAGCACGAGGTCCTGTGCAGGATACTGTCACGCAAATTAATATTCATCACTCTCTTTTCAGGCACCCAGGAATTGTAGTTTTCTGTGCAACAGAGATTGGGGAGCTAAGGCTGAGGATTCAGGGTGAATAACAGGTCTGATGCTTGTCTGCAGAACAGCCAGCTGACTTCTGAAGTTGATTCCTCCAACATTATGAAGCGTATGTAGCTCGGGAAAAACTGCAGCCGGCCTTAAATCACATAGCATAAGCAAAGGGCTCTTCCCTGGAATATGTCTCGTTTACTATTTGAATAAACAAAATTCAACAAACTGAACAATAAATAAAATAATAAGGGAATCTGCTGGATCCACTGAAAAGTCATGCTCACTTATTCAAATTTATTATGCCTCATTTCCCCATGCGTTATATTTAAACCTTTGATTTTTTAAAAAATAACATCATTATTGAAAACTAATGTTATGCTTCAAAGCTCTATTACTTGAACTGTTCATAAATTGATTTATGGCTACTGCTGAGTTCCCTGAAAGACTGTATTGTATGCATTCTCCTTCAGTTTCACCAAGACCATTAATAAAGATATCCCTACATCAACATTTGCCCTCCTGCAGGGAGCTAGGTATTTATACCTGAAAAAAAAACTTTCACTTAAATTGCTTTAATGGGTTTTAAGTAAAACACTACTCCCAGTGATTTATTTTTCCCTTTGATTGGCCAAGGATTTGAAATATAGCTCACAGGGTAAATTCGTAAATAATCATGCTAGCACCATATTTGGGAGCTATAATGCAGTAGGAGCTGCAGGTTTCTATCTGCCCATTGTTGAAGCCTCCTAAACATTCTAGAGCTGAGGATGTAGGCGTGTATGGAATAATACATCATCCCATATAGGCATCTCTGTCTCTCCCACTAAATCAGGGTCGGGAATGACATCTCCTTTGTAGACTAAATTGGAAACCAGGTATATTTCAGAGGATAATAGGAGCTTCTTAGCTTTTAAAACATGTAATATTAAACCACGTTGCAACAATTTCAATATGTCCCCAGCATAAGATTTCTCAGCACAAGTCACCAATAAGAATGGAGGACATGCTATCATTTAAGTCACTGGATTGAAAAAAACCCAAACATACAGTAGGTTCTTAATATAACACTGTTAAAATAACAGAAGGTCACACACTCCATGACAGCTCAAACCGTGAGAATAAAGAAACCAGTATGTGACTAAAAGGACCACCTTGTGCAGAAGAGAAACCAAAACCACTGTTCTTGCAGGAGGCAGAGCCAGGACAGGCTCCAATATTTAGGAGCTTTCTCTATCCAACTCTGTTTACTGTCCCTATTTTTCCCTTATGATTAAACTTTTAATCTTCATTTTTAAAAAAAAAATGAATTTCACAAAGCTTTCTGCCCATCCTTTCCAGTGTCTTCTAGAACTTGGTTCTAGTAATTGTTCCTTCTTTACCCTAAATCTTCCACTTCTCCCTCAAAACCAGGAAACATCTCAGTGCACTGGTAAATAGTGACATCTACACAGGTTATGAGAAACTGGGCTCTCTTACTGCCGGTGTCGCCCAGAGCCACTTGACATCCTTGTACCTCCGTTTCTTATTCATAACACTGGGAATAGTAATTGTCCCAGCATCTCAGAGCTGTTGGATGGATTCGACGAGCTCGTTGATATACAGCTGCTGGATGTAGGTGATATGGAGCAAGCCCTCCAAAATGTTTCAGCTACTTTAATCATCAACAACCTCTTCCTTGCCTTATAACATTCTTAAAAAAAAAAAAAAATTCTTGGCCTCTTTTTCACCTTTCCCTCCTTCCTTCCCATCATAAATATTTACCTGAAATTAGTTTCCCACAACCACCAAGCTCCTAAAACCGCCTGGGCAAAGGTCCTAAGGATCTTCACACTGCCTTGTATCTCCACGCTGCCAACTTATTCAGTCTGTATTCTGACACGGCAAGTGACTCCATCTTTACATTCTAAGACCTCTTTTGCTACATCTGAAGTTCCTGACCACTCACTCATTCTGGAACCTTTCTACTTTCCCCAGCCCCCGAGACACGATTCCCTCTTGGTCCACCCCTCATTCTCATTCTCCAAGCTCCTTGCTGAGCTGCTCCTTCTCTTTGTGCCCCTCCAACACAGGGAATGGATCTGCTTTCATAGTTTTAACTACTGCATACATCTAATAAGAACCAAGAGTGCGTCTCTATCTGAATCTGTCAAATTTGACTCACAAACCCAAGGTAAACTGGACATCACCATTTGTATCTTCTACAGACACATCAAACTCAAAATGTCCAAAATAGAATTGATCCTGTCCACCCTCAGTTTCTATTCTTATATTCCTAATTTCAGATCACGAAACCACTACCAGAAATCCGTGGGTTATCTTCAATGTTCCCCGTCTCACCACTCACACACTTAATCAGCATATGGCTACTAATTTTTTAAAGTATTTGGCAGGTTTTCTCCCTTCTCCTCATCCTTACTACCACTGCCCTAGTTCATTCCTTATCTCGCTTGAACTTTCACAAACACCTCTTACCTAATCTCTCTGCCTCCACCTCCACCTCCACGTTGCCCTCAGAGTGGTCTGCAGAGACCACAAAACCGTCCACATCACTGAATGTGTCATGGGCTTTCCATCAATGACTGCATAAAAACCATGTTCTCTGACATACATCCAGCCAACTTCTTTGCCTATCACCTTCCTGAATGTCACGTCCACTTGGCATCATGCCCCCTGTGGCTTCCTATACAGGCTTTCCAATTGCTCAAGTGGGTCCAGCTGCAGGCACTCCACTCACACCTCCCAAGCTAGCAGGTGAACTCCTACCATCTTCAGAATTCAGCTCTGGCTTTACCTGCAAGAAGCCTTCTTTATCCCACCTCACAAGCCGATCTAGTGTAGTGCTTCCTTTCCTCATCTCTCACCTGGGATGCTATGGCAACCCATGGCCACCTCCCTTTGCCATTTCATTTGCCCATTCCTACAAAATGTGGCTACTTCTCATCAGTCCCTTGAGGGCAGGAACTGTGTCCTGGTTATCTTCATGTTCTCGACTGCCACACAGTAGGACTCATTATTAACTGAACTGAGAATATTTATACTAAATTATAAGCAAAAAGAAACACCCCAAATACTTAAAGAAGAACGATGCCTGGCATAGTCTTGTACAACCAGTACTCTGAGATACATATCAATATAGACATATATGGTATACTCATCCTCCCTTGGGGAGTAGAGCAGCAAACACAGATAAATCACTAATTACAACATTTCTTTATAACCATGAGGAAAAGCTTGATATAATAAACTATAGATTGTCTTCATGCCCATTTGGATGGGTACTGTTTTTAAAAGGTGTTGGCAACGATGCAGAGAAATTGGAACCTTTGTGCACTGTTGGATAGACTGTAAAATGGTGTAACCACAATGGAAAATTGCATAGAAGCCCCTCAAAAAATTAAATAGAACCATCATGTAATCCAGCAATCTCAATTCTGGCTATCTATCCTAAAGAATTGAAAGCAGGGTCTCAGAGATATTTGCACACCCATGTTCACAGCAACACTACTCAAGAGTAGCCAAAAGGTGGAAGCAATGAAGAGTTGCTGTTTGATAGGCAGAGAGTTTCAGTTTTGCAAGATGAAAAGTTCTGGAGGTCTGTATCAAAAGGTGACTATAGTTAGCCCAGGCATGGTTGCTCACACCTGTAATCCCAGCACTTGGGGGAGGCCAAGGCAGCCGGATCACTTGAGGTCAGGAGTTTGACAAGCCTGGCCAACATGGAAAAACCCCATCTCTACTAAAAATGCAAAAATTAGCTGAGCGTGGTAGCGCACGCCTGTAGTCCCAGCTACTCGGTAGCTGAGGCACAAGAATTGCCTGAACCCATGAGGTGGAGGTTGCAGTGAGCCGAGATTGTGCCACTGCACTCCAGGCTGGGTGACAGAGCTAGACTCCATCTCAAACAACAACAAAAAAAGGTGAATATACTTAACGCTACTACCAAACCATATGCTTACAAGTGATTAAAATTGTAATTTTATTCATTGACAGATAAAAAAAATAAAATGATATTGAAGATCCCTAACACAAAAATCTGAAATCTGAAATGCTCCAAAATTTGAAACTTTTTAAGTACCAACATGATGTTCCAAGGAAATGCTCATTAGAGCATTGCAGATTTCAGATTTTTGATTAGGAATGCTCAACCCGGAAGAATTCTGCAACTATTCCAAAATCTGAAAAAATCCCCAATCTGAAACATTTCTGGTCCCAAGCATTTCAGATAAGGGATATTCAATGTATATATCCACACAATGTTATATTATTCAGCCCTAAAAAGGAAAGGAACCCTGTCACAGCTACAATGTGGGTGAGCCTGGAGGATATTACGCTAAGTGAAACAAGAGAATCACAAAAAGACAAATACTGTATGATTCCATTTATGAGTTAGCCAAAGTAGTCAAATTCAAAGAAACAAAGTAGCATAGTAACTGCCAAAGGCTAGGAGGAAGAGGAAATGAAGAGCTGTTGTTTGATAGGCAAACAGTTTCCGTTTTGCAAGTTGAAAAAAGTTCTGGAGGTCTGTTTGAAAAAGTGAATCTACTTAACACTACCAAACCATACGCTTACAAGTGGTTAAGATTGTAATTTTTATGTTAGGCATCTTTTACCACAATTTTTTTTGTGTAGATTAAAACCTGTAGATTGAAATTTTGAAAAATTTAAAAGGAATATCCAAATTTTACTGCTTTAAAAAAAAATGCTGTCAGCCAGGTAATCTCAGCACTCTGGGAGGCCAACGCGAGCAGATCCCTTGAGTTCAAGACCAGACAATGGGGTGAAACCCTGTCTACTACAAAAAAGACAAAAATTAGCTGGACGTGGTGTCCCAGCTACTTGGAAGACTGAGAAGGGAGGATCAACTGAGCCCAGGAGGTTGAGGGTGCAGTGAGCCCTGATCGCGCCACTATACTGCAGCCCGGGCGACAGATTAGGGCCCTGTCTCAAAAAAAGAAGAAAAAAGAAAATGCTGTCTACCAAGTGGTGCATCGATATCCACAGCATCATTCCTCTGTGCTTTCCACAGCCAAACTGCCCATATATTTCTTCTCTAAATTGGATCTTAATCTACATGAGAAAATGCAGAACCAGTAAATACAAAAATCGAGCATTAAATAAAATTAAGCCTCTGGAAAGAGAAGTTCGATTTTTAAAGTAAACATCATAATTCTGTCTGCCCAGTGCACTAAAATCTCTGGAAGCTTTTAGCAGCAGCAGGATCCTAATTGCATAACCTTGTTTCCGATGAGTGAGAAATTATGCTATAATTTTACTTATCAAAAGAACATATGAGTAGCGCGACGCCACCCACCGCCCCATCATCCATCTGCCTTTCTCGTTCATTAATTACATATGCTTCCGACTCTTCCTTTCTGATTACCCTGAATACTAACGCTTACTCTCCAAATGGGGAATATCCCCTCTCTGTCTTGCTTCCAAATTGTCTGATTAAACCATACTACTCCCAGCTTCTAATCCTAGAGTTATTCCGGGAGCTTTCCTTCCCCATCTTACTCTCTCCACACCAAAGTGCCTTCCTCACACCAACCATCACTTAGTTCTTAGCACCTTATCTTTTTCAGCTAATCTTCCAAATTAGCCCAACACCAACTTTGATTTTTCTCCTAAGACGTTTAAAGCCATCGTGAGCCACTATTCACTTAAAAAGTGTGGTCGGGTTTTGGGTCTGTTATTGTACAACTACCACCTCGTTTCCTCAGTTTCCCTCTAGGGGTATAAATCGTGCCTGCATGTGGCAGATAGAATCCCTGGGCTGGAATCTTCATGGTTTTAAGGGTTACTCTGATTTCAGTCTGTTTCATTTCCTTCCAGATCTCAGAGATACTGAGCTTGGATTTAGACCATGGGTTCTGGAGTCCATTTGGTTCCCAGCCTCGCCCATTCCTGGCTATGTAATTTCAAGGAAATTACCTAAACACTCTGAGTTTCGATTCTATCATCAATAAAATGAAGGAAATGCTAGCACTTGCCATGTACATTGATGTAGGGATTAATCATGGAAATAAAGAGTTGAGGTCCACATCCTGGTACAGAGACTCAAAAAATGTCAGTGATGGTAGATGCCAGCTCCCTTGGGGAAGGAAATATAATGGCTATAATTCTTTGGAGTTTAGACGATGTCACAGAGCCTTATCCTGAGGAGCTCCCTGACTCTGCAGAGGCCATGAACAATGTCACAAACGTAGAGAGCTGGACTACAGTGGTGCCATCAGGATGCAGGCGTCAGCACTGTATCCTGAATAATGGTACCATTAAGAGTAACTCCCCTTGAATGGCTCACACCCCCCATGACATATTACAAACTATACGTCTTGATGTTACCACAAATCCCTAGAGGCCCTTGATGCATTCAAGTCTTCTATATAATAAGTCACAAAACTAGTGCTGAACTTCACTGAGTTGGAAAAAAAGAAAAATGACTAACCACCTGTGACCCACACACCCAGCATCTCTCAGAAAGACATTTGCTCCTGAAGTCAAAGGCAAGAACTCCAAAAGACAAGCTAAAAAAGAAAAACAGAACACTTTTTTTTAAGATACATCTTTTCTCCCTTAAAGTCCTGCATCAAAATGACATGTCCATCATCTATCAAATTAATAAATTCCCTTAAGATTATAAATCCAGCATGGTCTATACTGCGGGGCAAAAGGCACTCACACCCCAGGGGTGAGAATGTAATCTTACACTAGGTTTTTAGAGGGTAACTTGGCAACAAATATCAAAAGCCCTAAAAAAAAAAAAAAAAAAAAAAACAACATTGGAGGAAGAAGAAGAGAAAAGGAAAAAAAAAAGAAAAAAAAAAAAAAAAAAAAAAAAAAAAGTCTACATTGGGGCTGGGCACGCTGGCTCACGCCTGTAAGCCCAGCACTTTGGGAGGCTGAGTAAGGTGGATCACCTGAGGTCAGGAGTTCGAGACCAGCCTGGCCAACATGGAGAAACCCTGTCTCTACTAAAAATACAAAAATCAGCCGGGCATGGTGGCGGCCGCCTGTAGTCCCAGCTATTTGGGAGGCAGGAGACTCGCTTGAACCTGGGAGGCAGAGGTTACAGTGAGCCAAGATCGTGCCACCGCCCTCCAGCCCGGGTGACAGAGAGAGACTCTCAAAAAAAAAAAGTCTATATTGTTTGACCCAATGATTGCTTCTACCAGCTTTTGCTGCAATAATTAGATATTCATACAAATATTTATGTAGAAAGATATTCATGCCAGCATTACTAATAATAATGAAAAATAAAAAACAACAATAGAAGGTGAATTAAATATGAAATTAATGACAGGGCCAGGCATGGTGGCTCACGCCTGTAATCCCAGCACTTTGGGAGGCTGAAACAGGCAGAACAACTGAGGTCAGGAATTCGAGACCAGCCTGGCTAACATGGTGAAACCCCATCTCTACTAAAAATACAAAAATTAGCCAGACATGGTGGCGGGCGCCTGTAATCTTAGCTACTTGGGAGGCTGAGGCAGGAGAATCGCCTGAACCTAGAAGGCAGAGGTTGCAGTGAGCGGCGATCGCACCACCGCACTCCAGTCTGGGCAACAGGCAATAGAGTGAGACTCTATCGTGCAAAAAAAAAAAAAGAAAAAGAAAAAAAGAGGATGAATGACTGAACATTCATAAGGTAAAATATTACACAGCCATTAATTCTTGAAAAATAAGAAAATGAGAAAATACACGTGACAAGTGTAAAAAGCAGCATAAAACTATGTAAAAACTACATTATCAAATACACATCTAAAAGTACAGGGGGGAAAAAAAAGACTGTAAAGATATGGCATTATGGATGATTTATTGTTTTTCAAATTGGTTCCAAAGAACATATATGACTTTTACACATGAAGGCAAAGGAAAATGATTTTTAGAAAAATTTTGCCTAGTGTTTGCTAGCAGTTTTTACCATACTCCTTTCCACAAGTCTAATTTTCACACACACAAAATACTCTAATGTTTTCCAAAACTTTCTTCTTAAATTGACTCTAAACCAACTCCTTGATTTGGAGCTGAACCTGAAAAACTCAGATGGAAATTATTGTAATTTCATTCAACAAGTAGCATTTCACCCACCCAAAGACTGAGTAGGTGAAAGAAGAACTATACTTAGCAACCATATCCTTAGGTTTAAACCTAATAGTTACAATATTCAATTAAAAAAAAAAAAAAAAACAGTTTAAACCCATATTGAAACAATGCTAAAAATAGTCATGCTGCCTGTGCCAATTATTTTCCCCAGTGGGAGACTTTCCAGGTTAAACATGAATGTTGGTGGAATTCCTTCCCATAATTAAGGGAAGACTGAAAAAGAAGGAACCTGCACCACCAACTTTCCTGTACAGGAAAGAAGATCTCTGATAAAATGTATCCCCGGGAAACCCCAAAGCCTTCTCTCAAAGACTCCAAGGATCTCTCTCCACTGTCACCTCCTATAATGTTGAAGGATTTCTCATTGCCTGTCCTTGGAGAATCCCATTCAGTGTGCACACAGCAAAACTGCTGTTAAAAAGTCAGCTGAAATCTAGATTAAAATAATAATTTACCTTGATGTATGACCACATTAGCAGCAAACAAAACATAACATAGATCAGTAGTAGGAACCATTCCTTGTGCTTAATGGGACTTTTCTTAAAGATGACCATGCAATCTAAAATGGACCTGTACCACTGCCCCCAAGCACTAAGTCTGTGCTAGCCAAAGCCACTAGCCAAGTGTGCCTATTGAGTATATGAAATGTGGCTAATCCAAGTTGAGATGTGCTCTAAGTATAAAATACACACCAGATTTAGAAGACTTAATGCAAAGAAAATGATAAATATCTCAATTATTTATATATAATGGTAACTATGAATATACTGGTTATAAGTTATATTGTTAGTTTCCCTTGCTTTTTACATTTCAAAATGTGGCTACTAGAATATTTAAAACTGCACATCTTGCATTGGATCTCCATTCTACTGCACTGTTCTAAGCCATCATCACATTGTTTATCTTCTTTAGAGTTCACATCACCATCTGAAATGGTCCTGTTGGTTTGTGGGGTATATTAGTCCGTTTTCATGCTGCTATAAAGAACTACCAGTTCTTTATAACTTATAATTTAAATTATAGTGAGAGAAGAACTATACTTAGCAACCACATCCTTAAGTTTAAACTTAATAGTCACAGTATTCAATTTTAAAAAAAAAGTTTAAACCCATATTGAAATAATGCTAAAAATAGTCATGCTGCCTGTGCCAATTATTTTTCCCAGTGAGAGACTTTCCAAGGTAACTTATAAAGTAAAGCGGTTTAACCAACCCCACAGTTTAGCATGGCTGGGGAGGCCTCAGGAAACTTACAATCATGGCAGAAGGCGAAGGGGAAGCAAGGCACCTTCTTCACAAGGTGGCAGGAAGGAGAAGTGCCGAGCAGGGGGCAAGAGCCCCTTATGTAAAACCATCAGACCTCATGAGAACTCACTACCACAAGAACAGCATGGGGGAAACTGCCCCAGTGATTCAACTACCTCCACCATGTCTCTCTCTTGATACATGGGGATTACGGGAATTACAATTCAAGATGAGATTTGGGTGGGGACACAAAGCCTAACCATATCATGGGGTTTACTTACTATGGGCCCCAACCACCCCAACACTACAGAAGAAAAGCCCCTTTACAACAGGACTTGATTGTCCTGTCCACAGCCAAATGCTCAGCACCTAGAACCCAGCAGGTGTGCCTGATGTCATGATTAGGAAATAAACGATGAGTGAAGATTATGCATAAATAATGACACTGCCGTCAGTTGAGTCTCATCCCACAGTGAGCCAGCTCCTCTGCTAAGCCCATACTTTGGAAGTGAATCTTTCCTTGCCAATTCATCCTTTCTCCCTAACTGCCCCCAAGCACACCTCATGGGTCCCAGCTTGGGCTAGTGCTAGGTGTGGAGGTGTGAGATGAGCACCCAGTTCCAGTCCTGGCCTGGGACATCTAAGCTTAGCCATGTCACAGCTTCTGTGGACCTCTGCTGTGAAAAAAAAAAAAAAAATACATTTCTTTGTGGTAAAATGCTAAACTAAGACTCCTCTAGGAAGAACAGAGCTGCCTTTTCTAAGGCTTCTCCCTCAGAGCCTCTTGCCCCCTATTTCAAGTGTCACTTTTTTCTTTTTCTGAGACGGTCTTGGTCTGTCACCCAGACTGGAATGGGGTGGTGTGATCTCAGCTCACTGCAACCTCTGCCCCCCAGGTTCAAGCGATTCTCATGCCTCAGTCTCCCAAGTAGGTGGGATTACAGATGTCTGCCATAATGCCTGGCCAATTTTTGGATTTTTAGTAGAGACGGGCTTTCACCATGTTAGCCAGGCTGGTCTCAAACTCCTGACCTCAAGTAATCTGCCCACATCAGCTTCCAAAAGTGCTGGAATTACAGATGTTGAGCCACCACACCCAGCCAAAGGTCTCCCCTTTTAAAAGCCGACCCTCACCCTCAGGGAGGGCCCTGCACTCAGGCCTGGGCTAGACACCCCTGCCCAGAGGGTTCCCGGGGTGGTCCGCAGCAGCTCCGACATTTGAGGGCTCGCACACACACGTGCACACACATGGAAGAAGGCTGAGGGGCCTCCTGCAGGGACCCATGTGCTACCCGCCCTCTGCACACACCCAGGCTCTGGGGTCTTGCACTCAAGTCAGTGAGTGTCAGGAAATGACGGGTAGTCCCGTCCCTCCAAGCTTTTCTCCAGCACACACTGGGGGAGTGTTTTGGTTATGTGATTTCCTCCACTAAATTGAGACGGCTGCAAATGTGATGTGTGTGTGTGTCTGAGAGAAGCAGGTCAATAAGGTAATGAAGGCCAGTCCCAGTTCCTGGGTGTGACACAGATGGGGTCTGCAACCCAGATGAACGAAATCACCAGAAGCTGGGGCTGCCCTAAGATGTGTCTTCCACGCCTCTGGACGTCTTCCTCCAACGTAAAGTCGCCTGTTAGAACGCTGAACTAACCGGAGTGGTTAACCTTACTAGACTCAAAAGGGGGTTTAAAGAAAAGGCAAAACCAATACCCAGATTTGCTAAGCTTCCCCCTCCCCACCACTTCCCCCGACAGCCTGTGCTCTGAAACCTACTGGCTTATGTTTAAAATCACCTCCATTTCACACAAGCTGTTATTATTCCCTCCCCAAAACAATATTCAGTATTTGTTTTCCATCATTTCCCCCTCTATTTAGCCAACAAAATGCCTGACAGGCCTGCAAGTGCCTTTCGCTTGCTGGTCTAGAGTGTGTGCCGTTTGCTTGCTTCCCGACTGTTGGAAAGCGAACACTCTCCCCAGAGTGCCTCAGAGGTGGCCTTTCAGCTTCAAGGACACATTCTTAAATTTAGCAAAACCCTCCATTATATGGTAGAAAAAGCTGAAGTTCTGACTACCTAGAATGGCCTATACTTTCTTTTATTTAGGGATGTATAGAATTGTTAAGCAAAATCACAAAATTAAGCTATTATTAAAATACAGAAATTGGATTTTGGTGTTGCTCCCAGTCACTGAGCTTTCACCAGCGTTTGGCACAGCAAGGCGGATGCAGCTGACTAAACACTTCACTGGTCTATGCAGCCCCTCTGCACATGAATAAACCTTACTAGTAAATGCAAGCAAAATTAAAGGCACTTTTTCAATGACAGCCCCTGAGAAGCTAAGGAAATAATAAGTGTAGTTATTACAAAACCGCAGAGGAATCATAAAAACCAAACCTCCAAATATGGTAAAGGAGAATGAGTTTTTCGAGGAGATAGTAAGCTTTTTGAAAGACTGTTATCTTTTCCCTTTTGTTAAAGTTTTACTGTAAACCGGTGTCTATGCAAATGGCTCAGCACACGTTGTTACCTTCTCAAAGAAACCATTTCTAATTGTTTCCATTTTTGGGGAAAGTAACTTTTCCCACTCTGTACTCCTAAACACATGGTCCTCTGTAACCACATTTCTTTTTTTTTTTTGAGACCGAGTCTCGCTCTGTCACCCAGTGCCGCAGTCTCAGCTCACTGCAAGCTCCGCCTCCCGGGTTCACACCATTCTCCTGCCTCAGCCTCCCAAGTAGCTGGGACTAAAGGCACTCACCAACACACCCAGCTAATTTTTTGTGTTTTTAGTAGAGACAGGATTTCACCGTATTAGCCAGGAGGTCAGGATCTCCTGACCTCATGATCCGCCCGCCTCAGCCTCCTAAAGTGCTGGGATTACAGGCATGAGCCACTGCGCCCGGCCTGTAACCACACTTTCAAATGGCGTATCTTATTCCTAAGACTGAAATATATAGGGGTGGGGTGCCTACTTTCAGAAGATTTAGCAGAAGAGGAGGCTGTGTCTATGCACACGTGTGTGTGCACACAGGGGAGGGAGGGAGATGGACAGAGTGGGTGTGCCGAGTTGTTAACAGTTTCTGGATCCAGACAGAGGAATACCCAAGTGTTCACTGCTCCGTACTTTCATCTTTTCTGTTGAAAGTTTCCAAAAGAAAACAATTTTGAAGCAAAAAAAACAAACAGTAGCGGCTCAAGCAGTGATTGTCCAATGAAGTAAAAAACCGTTGTTCTTTGGTTTTGTTTTTGGCCACTAAGTGACCACCTACAGGTTGAGTAAGAGGACTATGGAAACTTCTCATCCAGTAAGTGTTTAAGCTTCCACCTCCAGGCACTGTGGTAGGTGCAGCAGATGAAGTGATGAACAGGCCTCTTTCCTGACCCTACTGACCCATGGCCAATGTGGCACAGATGACACCATTGGGGATGCCATGGGCATTTGGACGGGAGGTGAAGAGAAGCTGTGTAAGGAAGGAGGAGAGGAACATCCATCTTTTCTTGGAGGAGGAGGAAGGGGGAACCAAGAAGCACTCAAAGAGCACATCACAACCAATAAATATTTGTGTAATAAACAAACAAAGCATACGCAAGTTCAATGGTGCCTTGAAGCACCCGGCTGAATCTGTCCACGCGTGGGGACAGGGTAAAACAAGCCAAGCAAAACCAGCAGGGACGATGACCTTCTCCTCCTGCCCACTGCTCCCAAAGCTCCATTTCAGGACTCGCAGCACGCAGGGGACTGATGCAGAAAAACACCCAGAGGTCTTTATGATGACTTTTGATTCCCTGCCCAGCGGTTTGCTGAAGATGAGTCCATGTGATCTATCAAAATGGAAAATCCCTCTTTACACCAGCAGTGGACTGCACCGGAAGTCTTCAGGAGGGTCTGATTTCTTCTCAGCAGTTCTTTGGGGTGGCTGGGTTTCCTCTGCTACAGACTTGATTCCTTCACTTCACATGCTGATAACCCCGGTGTTGACTCCTGGCTGGGTGGGATGGGTCGGTCTGCACAGCCCTCCCTCTCCAAGGCTGTGGTGGTGGAGCTGTTTGCCAACGGTGGCTGCTCACCCCATAGGGAATTCTCTCCCGATGGCTTTGCAAATTAAGCTCCAAGTTGTAGACAGTGGAGAGGCCCACGAAGACCCCATGAAGCTCCTTTTGTGTACCCCATGGGGGTCATGTAATTAAAAAGTGACCAAGGTATGACCTTTTGGGGACTAGTTGTGGGATTCATCACCAAGAGGGTCAATTTGATGATCAGAGGGGAGCTCTGAAATCAAAGTTCATGGCATCTCCTCTCCATTTTCCAGAAAACCACCACAGATGCTACTGACGACTCAGAGAGAGAAACACATCAGTGGAAATAGCTGGGCCTTTCTCTTTAAAATGGAGTGTTTCTTAAAAAACAGAAAGCTGAGTGAGAGCCCACGGCACACACTTCATTTCTTCCTATATGGCTTTCTGTTAGCTCAGGAAATGTGTTTTTCTTCTGAATATTATTTCCCATAATTGTATTTTGGCTATTGCAGCCAAAGAAGGATTAGTTTACGTCATGATTATAAGCATCGCAGAATATAGGAAAATATATAAATTGCAAAACGGTCCACTCTTCATGATTTTTTTTTTTTTTTTTTTTTGAGACTCAGTTTCACTCTTGTTGCCCAGGCTAGGGTGCAATGGTGTAATCTCAGGTCACTGCAACCTCTGCCTCCTGGGTTGAAGCGATTCTCCTGCCTCAGCCTCCTGAGTAGCTGGGATTACAGATGCGTGCCATCGCACCTGGGTAATTTTGTATTTTTAGTAGAGACGGGGTTTCACCATGTTGGCCAGGCTGGTCTTGAACTCCTGACCTCAGGTGATCCAGCCATCTTGGCCTCCCAAAGTGCTGGGATTACAGGTGTGAGCCACCACACCCGGCCTCTTCATGATTTTATGTTATTCCAAGCAAACTTATTTTCACACGGATTATCTGCAAGTGGGTAAGCCATTATTCATGTGCATTTTACATGGGCAAAGCCCTTCTATCTCTCTCTTAAAAAGAACATTAAGGCTATGTATAAGAACGAAATGTTAGGGTCAAGAATTTTCTCAACCAACATCAAACAATAGATGAACTTGATCAGCATGGTTCACAAAAGGTGATGCTCCTCAGCCCAGTCTCTAAAAGAAGCAGTCCCACGTTTCAAACAGCACCAGGACATCACAGAGCACGATGGGTATGCCAGACCCCCTCACTGCCAACCATCCTGGCCCAGGACAATGATGGCAGCAATGATGATGACAGTGAAAGAAGATGTTGAAGATGATGCTGGCCATCATCTGAGGACCCCGTAGGAACCAGATACCACCAGCGTATTTTTCAATACAGTCTCTTCATTCCTTACGATACCCCTGCAAAGGTGTCCTTCTGTAGAGGAGGCTACTGAGGCAGAAGCCACTCCGGTCACAGAGCTAGAGACCCCCCAACAGTCTAGCTGGGGTCAGCCTGAACCCCCAGTGCTGCTCCTCCCCATCCACTATGCTGCAGGAGAGGTCCTCAAGCCTGCCTCTGGGAGGCCCAAGTGAGTGGTGCTCCTCTCTTCCCTCCCCTTCAAAGGCCAGCCTTTCTGTATGAAAGTGAAATTCGACTCCACAGATATTCACCCTAAGCACTCTCTTGGTGCGGGCTATTGTAAAGGCTGCTGCAGGAAGATGTAAGGAAAAGGAAAGCTGCGTTTATCTCTGGTGAGCCTCATGGCTGCAAGTTGCATGGGAAGGTGCCACGCCGTTTTATTAGAAAGGCATATACATGATGCTGTTTCTTAAATAGAATCACGATGTTCCCATCAACGGTTTCAATGAGCCTTTCACCATCAATGGCCATGAATTCACAATTTCCCACAGCTTTTTCTTTTTCCTTCCACATCTCTATGTGTTTCTTTTCCAGTGAGGTCTTCGAATTAAACAAAAAATGAGGTCACCTTTCCCACCGAAGCAACGTGGTGGAGTATAAAACGCAAGACACGATGCTGCGGACCAATAACCTCTGGTGTACTGTCTCCAGCTCTGTGACCCACACAAGTCCCCTCTCCCCACGACCTCAGATCTTTGTGTATAGGAAGGTGCGGCTGCCCCACAGTGCAGATGTGCAGACAAACCTCAGGGGCCTGTGAACCCCTAAACTCGCGTGCACTTGTTTGGTAAGTACATCATGTATATAGTATTCTGGGGAGAGGCCCATACCTTTCTCCAAACTCTCTAAGAGAACTGTAGCCAATAAGAGCTAAGTATTGGCCGGGTGCAGTGGCTCATGCCTGTAACCCTAAGCACTTCGGGAAGCTAAGGCGGGTAGATCACTTGAGGTCAAGAGTTCGAGACCAGTCTGATCAACATGGTGAAATCTCATCTCTACTAAAAACACAAAATTAGCCAGATGTGGTGGTGCACACCTGTAATCTCAGCTACTTGGGAGGCTGAAGCAAGATAATCGCTTGAACCTGGGAGGCGGAGGTTGCAGTGAGCTGAGATGGCACCATTGCACTTCAGTCTGGGCAACGAGAAACTCTGTCTCAAAAAAAAGAGGTAAGTATTGAAGGACTCAGATAGCTCTATCTTCAAAATTACTTGATTCTACTAAAGAACAGAAGCATGTCTATGATTTCACAGAAAGCTAAAGATGTCATCTCTGCCCCTCCCACCCAATTATCCTTGTTATGTCATGACACATCCAGGCTCAAGGATCTCTGCTTACTTTGGCCATTCCTTGATCTATCTATGGTTTCCTCCCCCTGCCTCAAGCCCAGACATAGATTTTCTGCTCTGCCATGTTAAAGCTGAGACAGCTATTTCAAAAAGAGATACTCCACACCAGGAAAGGAGAATGCCAAGGTGGGGGACAAAGGTCTAGACATCTTGAATAGGAACAGTTGGGAATAGAGCCGGGGACGGCACAGTTAAGCCTGGACATTGTGAAGAGAAATGTCCTACTCCAAGGTGAAGTGGGTAGGAATCTGGAAGGTCTAAAGCACAGGCTGGGAGGGCTCCAATCACTGTGTCAAGTGGCCTTCTCTGGCTTGCGGTCCACCTCTGCCCTACACCCGGGGCTCCTTCTCAACAAGCTGCTCTGACTGCTGCGGGGCGCCCCTGGGGAGCAGACAGGAATTCCGCTGGAGCCCCACAGTTTAGAGGAAACCAGGGGACTTTTGGGGACACACAGAGGATGATTACAAACTAAGAAGTAGCAAAGTATGTGATAGCCCAGCCTACAGCTTCTACTGTTTTCTGCTAAAAGCCACTTTCCCAAGAACCCCTCCCCTCTTAGCCCTGTAGGAAGGGCAAGATGAAAGGCCCCTTTGACTGAGCCATCAGGAGCCTCCACAAAACGGAGATGGTGTCCCTAACTCCAGAAGACAAGAACTCTCCAGGACAACAGATCCTTCCCAACTTTGACAAGAGTCCCTCAGCTGCCTCTTACTCACTTCTCTCTCTCCTAGTTTTCCTTTGCACGGGGGATGGCCGGGTGTTAGACGTGATCTGACCCTGTGACAGAACCTGCCTCACCAGGTCCTGTATCCAGAAATCTCAACCTTTCTGCCCAGGCTGCTACCAAACTATTATTCATAGCTCAAGACAAGCCATCAACCTGCAGCCTAGCATTTCACGTGCAGTTACCCTCTAGCCCTACCCAGTGAAAAGGAAAATTAATCTAGGAATGTTTGCCTGTTGTACTACAAGTTCATGTCAATCATCCACATGGCTCCCAACACTGTTCGTCAAGCAGGATGTACCTGCCCATATGCAAATATCAAGCCCCATTAAACACGCAGGAAATAACCTTTACTCTCTTAGTCAGGCGTCTTGTTGCCAGGGAGAAGCTCAAACACAAATCTAAAGACCACTGAGAACCTTTACATTTTCAGCAATTCTTCCATGGAAGGGATGCACAAAACGCTTATTACCACACCACTATCTCATAAGATGTGTCATGACGTAGTAAGGTCAAAAGTAGGGATAAGTAGGAGGAAGTAGTGAAGGAACATTCTTGCTTTCAAGCCTTTCATAAAACAAAACAACAACAAAAAAGGCTTTTAGAGTTTAAAAGTTTAATTACCAGTGGAAGAATAACTGGGTGTAATGTGTGTAGGGCAACCAGGAGTTTCCATCAAAATTTGAATTGTACATTTTTTGAACCAGCAGCCCGGCAATTCAGCATTTAGGAATGTATTTGACTGACTCTCAAGTGTGCAAAGACACAGGCAGTCAGACAGAGCTAATGATCACTGATCACTATGTCCCAGGCATTGTTCTGGGTATCATATGCATTGGCTATTTTATTCCACATACCCATCAGATATTATTAATATTCCCATTTTACAGACGGGAAACCTGCAGACATGAGAGGTAAAGCAACTTGCTCAGAGTCAATGAACTGGCAACCGGTGCAGCCAGGATTCAAACCCAGGCAGGCAAAGGATATTCACTGCAGCTTTGTTTTAAAAAGGCAAAACACAGCATGTAACTTAAATGCCCATCAACTGGGCTCTGCTTAAATAAACTTTGGCATACCCACACAACGAAGCACTACTGAACGACTGCAAAAGTAAGTTATGTCTCTGTGCTGATGGGGAAAGAGGTCCAAGATCTATATTGTTAATGAAAAAAGCAAGTCTCAGAACTGTAGGATGATACAATGTAGAGCAGAGATACATCAAAAGCAGTTCTTAAAGGACACAAATGAGACTTCAAAAGCGGTTACATCTGCAAAATGAACCTATAGCATGGGAAAAGAAACTTAAAAATAACTGTGCCTGGCTGGGCGCAGTGGCTCTCGCCTGTCATCCCAGCACTTTGGGAGGCCGAGGTGGGTGGATCACCTGAGGTCAGGAGTTCAAGACCAGCCTGGCCAACATGGCGAAACCCTGTCTTTACTAAAAAATACAAAAAAAATTAGCCAGGCGTGGTGGCAGGTACCTGTAAACCCGGCTACTTGGGAGGCTGAGGCAGGAAAATTGCTTGACCCCAGGAGGCGGAAGTTGCAGTGAGCTGAGATTACGCCAGGCAGCCTAGGCAACACACCGAGACTCCGTCTCGGAAAAATAATAATAATAATTGTGCTCTTCCATCTGTTTGAATTTTCTATCAAGTATTATTTTATTTTTTTTTGTTTTGTAGAGGCAGCATCTATGTTGCCCAGGCAGAGTCTCCCTGTGTTGGCCAAGCTGGTCTAAAACTCCTGGGCTCAAGCGATCCTCTGGCCACGGCCTCCCAAAGTGCTGGGATTCCATTTGTGAGCCACCACACCAGGATCTATTTTTAATTTTTAAAAGTGTTCTTATAAAAAATATTAGAAGTTTATCAATGAAACCAGAGAGAGAGAGAGGATAGAATCATGGGCTTTATATTACAAATATTTTGGCTGGAGGAGAAGGCAATGCCCTATAAAATAACATGACCAAAATCACCCCATGTCTGTGTGTGGATGATTTACAACTAATATCAAGCTACTGATTAAAAGAGGTTCTTGATTCCCATGAAAATAACAAAAAGTAAACTGTCTTCGAATTCCTTCTGTAGCACATACAAAACCATCAGGGCAATTTAAATACTTGATTCAACGCACTCTTTCCTACTCAATTCTAGGTTGATGGGCTGAGAAGACAGAAAGCAGCAAATGCTCCAGTGAGTAACATAAGACAAGGGAAGGAACGAGTTGAGCCCTACACGGGGACTACCAGGGACCGTCCTGGTCCACGCCTGCTGTCTGATCACACAATGTATTACACAACAACCCAGCCTAGATGAGCACACCTAATCCAGGATAAAGCAAAATTGCTACATAATTCAGAAAGATACTACTGTATAAGAAATAAGTTTTAAAAGTCAAAGAAGAGGAAGACAGAGTTCTCAGGCATTTACTGACACATATTAGTAACTAAAACAGTTGGCCAACGCGGTGGCTCACGCCTGTAATCACAGCACTTTGAGAGGCCGAGGCGGGTGGATCATGAGGTCAGGAGATCGAGACCATGCTGGCTAACACGGTGAAAACCTCGCCTCTACTAAAAATACAAAAAAAAAATTAGCTGGACATGGTGGCAGGCACCTGTAGTCCCAGCTACTCAGGAGGCTGAGGCAGGAGAATGTGTAAATCCGGGAGGTGGAGCTTGCAGTGAGCCAAGATCGTGCCACTGCACTCCAGCCTGGGAGACAGAGTGAGACTCCATCTCAAAAAAAAAAAAAAAAAAGTCATTTAAGATGTTAGAAGAACCAGAGAAGGGAGTCACTGTCAAATGCAAATATTTAAAGAAATGTACAACTTGGAATGGTTCCCTCAAGAAAGAATAAAAATTGAGAAAGCATGATATGAAAATATAAGAAAACGTTTTATTCTAAAACGGAGCAAATCTTCAAAACTCAGAGAGATAATTTTTATCCACAGCTTTTCACATTTGTAATTCTCTTAGGAAATGTATGAGAAAATCCCTGCTTTTAATGAGTTTCCAAAGTCCTGTTGCAAGACAAATCACTACTCCATAAAACAGGTTTGCCACTGAAAAAGTGATATAATTGGAGGTTTTATTCCTGATCAAGGCTTCAAAGTCAAGTAAACTATCATCAGGACCAACAGTACATCAAAAGGTCACACTCCACTACAGCTCTCTGTCATCATTACAGCAGAAAATTATACTCTTGGCCCTAAAGTGCGGGCAGAAGTTTGTTCGTTCATATTTAATACATTTTCACTGACCATTCCACGTGTCAAGCATATATATAAACTACATATATGAAATGTCAAGGAGTGCCAGGTGCCCCATTAAATACACAAATAATTCATAAAAATAGGAAAGTGCAATGGAGTCCTAGCATACCTAAATATATTTTAACTATAACATTAATGGCTTCATCAAAAACAATCTTTTTTTTTTGAAGACAGAGTCTCGCTCTTTCACCCAGGCTGGAATGAAGTGGCACCATCTCGGCTCACTACAACCTCCACCTCCCAAGTTCAAGCTATTCTCCTGCCTCACCCTCCCGAGGAGCTGGGATTACAAGCATGTACCACCACACCTGGCTAGTTTTTGTATTTTTAGTAGAGATGGGGTTTCACCACGTTGCCCCGGCTGGTTTTGAACTCCTGACCTCAAGTGATTCGCCCACTTTGGCCTCCTAGACAATTTTCTTAGAGTTTGACAGGATTTTCCATGATGATTTGAGTGGATCTTATTCTTTTAAAAGTATTCCAAGAAAGTTGAAACTATCGCAATTTATCTTAATAAATTTCTTTGCAGTAAGTACAGACAGGCATCATTCCACTCACCCAGAATAACTCTCACAGCCTTTGTGAAACAGAAACAGATTTTTTTTTTTTTTGAGACAGAGTCTCACTCTGTCGCCCAGGCTGGAGTGCAGTGGCACGATCTCAGCTCACTGCAAGCTCCGCCTCCCGGGTTCACG
>NW_012104299.1:592929-594421 GCF_000951045.1 Mandrillus leucophaeus
AGTCTCACTCTGTCGCCCAGGCTGGAGTGCAGTGGCACGATCTCAGCTCACTGCAAGCTCCGCCTCCCGGGTTCACGCCATTCTCCTGCCTCACCCTCCCGAGTAGCTAGGACTACAGGCACCCGCCACCATGCCTGGCTAGTTTTTTGTATTTTTTTAGTAAAGACAGGGTTTCACCGTGTTAGCCAGGATGGTCTCGATCTCCTGACCACGTGATCACCCGTCTTGGCCTCCCAAAGTGCTGGGATTACAGGCTTGAGCCACCAAAACAGATGGTTTTATCATGACTTCTGAGGGTTGTGACGACAGTGATCAGGATAATGTTCCCCCAACCAAAAACAACAACAAACAAAAAAAAAACAATTTTTGCCCAATGAACTAACCCAAAAAAAATAGGTTTTTCCCCATAACTTTATGCTTTATGCAGACAAAAACAAAAGCAAACAGAATGTCTATACATTGTTGATGACACAGAAATTAGTACTATGCCTTTGGAAAGCAACTTGGAAGGAGTTGTCAAGAATCATAAAAAATTCACCACTTAGAAAAATAATATGAACACTTATAAATGCCACCCTTAAGAAATAACTAGAAATTCAAAAACAAAACAAGAAAAAGAAAAGCCAAATACACAAAGTTATTCCTTACAGGTCATACACATCGGCAGTAAGTTAGAATACATGTAGCACAGGAAAGAAATGCGTAAGTTTTAAAAATTTTGAAAATTACATAATTACTCTTTTAGTTAGGATATAATGCTCTATGAAGAGAACCAGATACAAAAAAAAAAACTATGTACACAGTTGCATATAATGTGTAAATAAAATAATGAAAGAAAATACACCATCATAACGCAATTACGGGTGGGATTATTATGTGTTGGGGTGGATTCTTGCAGGATTTCTCAGCCTTGGCACTACTGGCATTCTGGGCTGGATCACCCTTTATTGTTTGTGGGTTAGGGGGAGGGGTGTCTGTCCAGGACATACAGAATGTTGAGCAGCATTCCTAACCTCTACCCACTAGATGCCAGTAGCAACCCTCCAGCCCCAGGATAATAATAAAAAATTGTCTCCAGACATGACTGTCAAGTGTCTCCTGGGAAGCAAAATCATTCCTGATTGAGAACCACTACGTTTAAGTTACTTTTTTCGTCTACTCCCTACTTTTTCTGTCTTATTATTACATATATTTTTTTAAAAAATAAAAATAAATGGCAGCTGGGCACAGTGACCTGCTGTAATCCCAGCACTTTGGGAGGCTGAGGCGGGCAGATCACTTAAGGTCAGGAGTTCAAGACCAGCCCGGCCGACATGGTGAAACCCCATCTCTACTAAAAATACAAAAATTAGCTGGGCATGGTGGCACGCACCTATAGTCCCAGCTACTCGGGAGGCTGAGGCAGGAGAATCACTTGAGCCTGGGAGGCAAAGGTTGCAGTGAGCTGAAATTGAGCCACTGCACTCCAGCCTGGGCAACAGAGTGAGACTCT
>NW_012104299.1:594471-599574 GCF_000951045.1 Mandrillus leucophaeus
CAGGACATACAGAATGTTGAGCAGCATTCCTAACCTCTACCCACTAGATGCCAGTAGCAACCCTCCAGCCCCAGGATAATAATAAAAAATTGTCTCCAGACATGACTGTCAAGTGTCTCCTGGGAAGCAAAATCATTCCTGATTGAGAACCACTACGCTTAAGTTACTTTTTTCGTCTACTCCCTACTTTTTCTGTCTTATTATTACATATATTTTTTAAAAAATAAAAATAAATGGCAGCTGGGCACTGTGACCTGCTGTAATCCCAGAACTTTGGGAGGCTGAGGCGGGCAGATCACTTAAGGTCAGGAGTTCGAGACCAGCCCGGCCGACATGGTGAAACCCCATCTCTACTAAAAATACAAAAATTAGCTGGGCATGGTGGCACGCACCTATAGTCCCAGCTACTCGGGAGGCTGAGGCAGGAGAATCACTTGAGCCTGGGAGGCAAAGGTTGCAGTGAGCTGAAATTGAGCCACTGCACTCCAGCCTGGGCAACAGAGTGAGACTCTGTCTAAATAAATAAATAAATGGCAATAGCAAAAGTCAATATTTAATGACTATCTCTTTACTCAAAACTAAAAGCCCTTTTCTTTAGTGCATTGCCCGTGAGTAGAGATCACAAGACTAGCAGGTCTCTCTCTTCCACAATGTGGAAGACCAGCCCTATGGTCATTCTGAAGGCCAACGCTTGGCAGGACACTAGGTTTTCTCCACCAAAGCAGCTCCTCCAGGATAACCTTCCTTATCTTGCACTGCTCCACCCCTGCAAAGTTAGTCCACATCTAAAAGTTTCCCATAATGGAGATGAACAGAGGAAGACATCACCATCTCTCTCACAACATTTAGTATTTTGCCGCCATGGTTTTGGAGCACCTTATTCTCCACTGAGAAACATTCAGCACATCATCGTATTACCAGCCTGCATTTCAAATGGAGGTTCAAATCCTCTCCTAATTACTACAAAGCTCTACAAACAAGAGTGAAATCGTATTTTGACTGGCCACATGCTGTTGCTTTGGAAACAACAGGTCAGAGAGAAATCACAGAATGTCTAAAAAGTGACGGTAAAACAAGCTAAACTTATTTCTTAGAATCCAGCAAGCAGGGCAGTAAAACTGAAACCCTGTAAGACAGTGGGGACAGTCTATTAAATTTTTGCTTTATGTGTTAGCAAATCCGTACCTATTTTGCTGCCCCATGCTACATAAGTACATTCACTGGCAAATCTCTGACTGCCTGTAGAATAGAGCCAGATGTGGAAAGAAGTCCTAACTGGCCTCAAGCTACCTTTGCAACCTGATTGCCCAATCCTTCTCCTCCTCTCAAATTTAAACTTCATGGCCCTCCCTCTCACGCTTATGCCCAGTGGTCATTTCTACCCGGATGTCCATGGGCTTGTCATCCTGAACCTTCCACCAGGTGGATTCACTCCTTCCACAGGTCATCCATCCAAACAAACTCCTTGCTCCTTGAACTCCAAGCTAGAAAAACTGACTCATAATTGGCCTAAAGCCATCTTCAAAATGCTCCCTGAGTTTCCCTTTCAAATTCAGAACTTTTCTCCTGTTTGGTCTGGGAGAGAAAGCAGACACCTGGCCAGGCACAGTGGCTCACACTTGTAATCTCAGCACTTTGGGAGGCCAAGGCAGGAGGACTGCTTGAGGCCAGGAGTCTGAGACCAGCCCAGCCAACACAGTGAGATCCCCATCTCTACAAAAAATGCAAAAATTAGCTGGGCGTGGTGGCTTGTGCCTGTAGTCCCTGCTATTCTGGAGGCTGAAGCAGGAGGATCGCTTGAGCCCAGGAGTTCAAGGCTACAGTGAGCTATGATGGTGCCACTGTACCCTAGCGTGACTGACAGAAAGAGACCCTGTCTCCAAAAAGAAAAGAAAAATAAAAAATAAAAATACCTTAGATTCTTTACAAGGAACAAATGTAAATCTTATAAGAGACTATATTTTTGCCCATTTGGTTTTGCTTTTTATTTTGGGTGCATTCACAGATCTAGCATCATTTCATTGGTTAAACTACTGTGATTAAGGACAAGGAACTCAACACACCAAACACTCTGCTACCCAGTTCTACAGTTGCTTTTCTGAATTTAGGTAATTATAACTAAATGAAAAATGTTATAAAACAATAAAAACATTATTAGCCTTAAGTTATTCATGAGAACTGTTTATTATTCCTTTACTGCAGGCAAAAATCATAATTAACATATATTTACTCAATAATTCAAAAATATAGCAGTATTTAACATTAAATGAGAAGTACTGATTATGCTGGTGGCTAAAATGTACTGCAAATAGCAGAATAATGGAATATTTAATAATAAGCATTTTATAAGTATTTACCACGTGCCAGGTTTATTCCAACCCTTTTAATAAACGTTTCTAATCCTCACAAGAACCCCATGAGGTATACAATATTATCTTACTCATTTTTAAAAAGGGAATTATTAGGAACCTGAGGAGATACATCACTTACTCCCTGAGTAAAACTAAAGAAATTGTATTTACACAGCCAAACATATACATGTATGGACAATCAAGTTGCATACTTTCAAGTGCTTCTCATAAGGTTAAATACAACACTTAAAAAAAAAAAAAACCTACAAAGCAGCCCACGTGAATGCTTTCTTATTTTTGCTGAATGTGCTTCTCAAACTGCTCACTGGGGGTAATATCAAAACACTTCCTAAACTGGAACTCATCTTAGTAGTCAGCTCAATTTCAGAACAAAATTAATTTGAGATTGAGGCATTTATTTATTCCCTTAAAAAACTAAACCTATAATTTTAGCATCCTGTGACTAGTAATTTCGACAGGACAGAGCTGAGTATCCCAATCCCTTTTAGAAAAATCAAGGCTATTTTTTTTAGCTTTATACTTCCAATATCCTGGACTAAAGATTACTTTTAATAGAAATTAGAAAGACCTCAAAAATTAACTATAAATGATCACAGACCTAAGTGTAGTTCCTAACACTTTAAAATTCTTGGAACATAGGAATATCCATGACCTTAGATTTGGCAATGGTTTCTTGGTTACGACACCAAAAGCATGAGTGACTGACCCCCACCAAAAAAAGATAAACTGGACTTCCTCAAAATTAAAGTTAGCTTTAACCAATGAAATGCTGCTAAGTCTTTCATGAATGATACCAATAATAATAAAATGCAAAACCAAACAGGCAAAAAATGCAGCCTGGTATAAAACTTACATTTGTTCCTCACAAAACTACAATTAGTGAAGCTTCAAAGGGCATCACTAAAAGACAACTCGCAGAATAGGAGAAAAATATCTGCAAATCCTGTATCTGATAAAGGGATTCATGTTTGGAATATATAAATAACTCTTCCAACTCAATAATAAAAAGACAACCCAATTAAACAATGGGCAAAGAATCCGAACAGACATTTCTCCAACACACATATGGCCGATAAGCACATGAAAAGATGTTCAACATCATAAGTCTTACCAGGCTGACTAAATAAAAAGGATAAACAGTAAATGTTGGTGAAGATGTGGAGAAATATGAACTCTACTATACTGCTGGTAGGACTGTAAACTGGGGCCACTTCTTTGGAAAATAGCTCGGCAATTCCTCAAAATGTTAATCACAGAATTAACGTATGATCCAGCAATTTCAGTCCTAGGTATATACCCAAGAGGAACGAACATACACGTCCACACAAAAACTCATACACAACTGAATGTTCACAGCAGCACTATTCATAATAGTCAAAGCAGAAACAACTCAACTGTCTACCAACTGATGGAGAAATAAAATTATTATTAAGCCATAAAAAGGGGTGAAGTACTGATTCATTCTACAATATAAATGAACCTTAAAAATGTTATGCTACGTGAAAGAAGCCAGACACAAAAAGTCACATATTACATAATTATCTTTTGTTTTGTTTTGTTTTGGAGATAGAGTCTTGCTCTGTCGCTCAGGCTGGAGTGTAGTGGTATGATCTCGGCTCACTGCAACCTCTGCCTCCTGAGTTCAAGCGATTCTCCTGCCTCAGCCTCCCAAGTCTCCCAAGTAGCATGTGCCACCACGCCCGGCTAATTTTTGTATTTTTAGTAGAGACGGGGTTTCACCATGTTGGCCAGGCTGGTCTTGAACTGCTGGCCTCAATGATTTGCCCGCCTTGGCCTCCCAAAGTTCTAGGATTACAGGCGTGAGACACCACGCCCAGTCTGTTTAATTACATTTATACGAAGTGTCCAAACTAGGCAAATTCGAAGAGACAAAAAGTAGATTCAAGGTTGCCAGGGGCTAGAGAGAGGGGAAATAGAGAGTGATTGCTAGAGGGTCTGGGGTTTCTTTCTGGAGTGATAAAAATATTCCAAAGTAGATGGTATTACTAGTCATTCAACTCCGTGAATATACTAAAAACCACCAAAATGGTGAATTTTATGATACCTGAATCATACCTCCATACATCCCTTATTTTTTAAATGGCATATGTGATAGAGGAAAAAAATCAGAACACATTTTTGATACGGGGTCTTGCTCTGTCACCCAGGCTGGAGGGTAGCGGCGCGATCTCACCTCACCGCCTTCCAGGTTCAAGCGATTTTCCTGCCTCAGCCTCCTGAGTAGCTGAGACTATAGGCACGTGCCACCACAGCCAGCCAATTTTTGTACTTTTAGTAGAGACGGGGTTTTGCCATGTTGCCCAGGCTGGTCTCTAACTCCTGACCTCAGGTGATCTGCCTACCTTGGCCTCCCAAAGTGCTGGGATTACAGGCGTGAGCCACCGCGCCCAGCCTAGAAGAACCTTCATATTAATATGTTGGGTACAATATAGTATGTCCATCAATGGTTCTTAACTTTCCCTTTCATCCATTCACAGTAAACCACGACGGTCAGTAATGACAGTAATAAGCAGCAGCAGGCCAAGGACAGGGGCTCATGCCTAATCCCAGCACTTTGGGAGGTTGAAGGGGGAGGATCACTTGAGGCCAGGAGTTCAAGACCAGCCTGGGCAATGTACCTGTCTCTATTTAAAAAAAAAAAAAAAAAAAATTAATTAGCAGCCTGTAGCCTGGGAGACAGAGTGAGGTCCTGTCTCAAAAAATAAATAAA
>NW_012104299.1:600049-607970 GCF_000951045.1 Mandrillus leucophaeus
CCTGACCTCAGGTGATCCACCTGCTTCGGCCTCCCAAAGTGTTAGGATTATAGGCGTGAGTCACGACGCCCGGCCAGACCATCTGTTCTTTTACTACCGCCTTCCATTGCTTGTGCCAGCCTCGCCCATAACAGTTAGCTTGTCTCTGAACCTCTCCTACTGTGCCAGGAGACCTTCTCAAACATGACTGTGTATCAGTCAGGGGAGGGTGGTCAAACACAGATTCCTGAAGATTCGGATGCAGCAGGCTTCCGCAGGGCCCAGGAAACCTAAGAAACAGTGTTTCCATCAGGCTGAAGCTTCCTGCTCAGGGACTGCACTCCAAGGGTGGCTGGTATATAGCTCTGTACCCAGCACACAGAAGGAAGTCAGTAAATATATATTGAATAAACAATGGATTCTTTGCGGAGACTGTAAATTATGTTTTGCGAGTGCCCAGCACTTCATTATCTATGACCTCAGTTGATCTTCACAGCTCAGCATGTTGGGAAGCAGGTAGCAACATCCCCCTTCACAGCTGTCTGAGGGACCCAGGCTTACGAGGATTAAGCCACATGCTGGGTCCATATGGCTCCTATGGACAGGGCTGGCCGGGAGCTGTGAACTAGAGTGTTGATGAGCCTCTGTATCTTTATATATTTATCTCTTCATTGCATCTCTTTTCCCTCAAATTAGCATTTCCCTTGTAGATGACCTGAAGTGTAAAACAAGCCTAAAGCAAACAACTATTTTAAATACGGCAGAAAAGACATATGCCCTCAAGAACTGCCCCCAGAGCTTTAATAACACAGGACCTGGGAAAGAAACCTGGGGCTGACACAGAACATTTAGAATACAACATGAATGGGATGCTTTTCCCAGAGACTTAAACTGACTTCACCAAGGAGTCACCAGCTACCGAGACTAAATTCAGAGGTAAGGGGATCAGCTAGAAATACCATCGACTCCATTTCCAACCAAGCAGACCAAGGAAGAATGAACCTGCCGTCACTGTACAGCCCATGTCGATATCTGGCTTTAGCCAGCAAGTCCAGTGCAAAAGCTGCCTGTTGTACAAACCTGGTATCCTCAAGTCTTCTGAGACCAGGTTGTTTCCGGGTGGCAAGCAATAAATATTCATTAACCAGGTAAAGGAACTTCCTTTTCCTCAATCACTTATTACCTACAACTGGACTGATTTCATTTCAACTGTGTTCATTCTCAAGATCTCCCTCGATGCTTAATCCTCCCAGGACTTCTGCTCACCTGAAGTCTTCCACCGAGTATACAGGTAAAACTATAAATTCTCCCGTTAAGCTATTACCCCCTTAAGGCTGCATACAATGCAGAAGGATAAAGATTCAACAGAATAAAGAATGCAACTCAGGCCGAGTGCGGTGTCTCATGCCTGTAATCCCAGCACTTCGAGAGGCCAAGGCAGGCAGATTGCTTGAGGCCAGGAGTTTGAGACCACCCTGGGCAACATGGTGAAACCCCATCTCTACTAAAAATACAAATAAAAAATTGGCCAGGCACGGTGGCACGTGCGTGTAGTCCCAGCTACTCAGGAGACTGATGCACGAGAACTGCTTGAACCCAGGAAGCAGAAGTTGCAGTGAGCTAAGATCAAGCCACTATGCTCCAGCCTGGACAACAGAGCAAGACCCTGTCTCAGGAAAAAAAAAAAAAAAAAGATGCAACTCAGCAGCCTGCACCTAGCAGACACTCAGTCAAGTGGCAGTTGTAATTAAGTCATCACTTCCCTCCCCTGAAGCTCCCCACAGACCAGGAAGCCTGCTCCCTTTAACAGTGTCAAACAAGACTTGATTGTTTGCTTAATTAATTCAGGGGGCTGAGCTGCAAAGGGGACTGGAGGATGAGGATGGAAATCAGATAGCAAGTCTCCGCTAGGCTGGGCTGATGCCATGGTAACGCCAGCACAAGGCCCTGTAAGCAGCAGAGGAGTCTGGGGCGACACCCGTGTGACCCTGATAATGACAAACCCAGAAATAGATATGCAGGCCCTCAACCAACGGTCTCTTGAGAGGAGGAACACCCCAGCGCTCCGCCACCGGGGACTGAAGCCACAGACAGCAGTCCGTGCCACTTAGCACACAGAAGAGCTGGCAAAGAAGGGACACACATGGGCTGAGGGAGCTGGGTCAGGCAGGGAGAGCTGGAGGTGCTAGCTGAGGGGGTGGTGAAGGAAGGATTCATGGGAAAGCCCCAGGCAGAAGGAAGGAACCCTGGATGCAGGCCCTGCCCAAGCAGCAAGGGTATGCTTCAGAGCCCTCCCTCCCTGGCCCATCCTCTCTTGCAGACCCCTCCCTGGCTCATCCCCTTCCAGGCGAGCACTGCCGCCCCCAACATGAGATCCAGGACATGCACCCAGGTGAACAGCTGCCCTCAAACCCCCACTGCAGCAGCAGGGCCCCCACATCCCACTTCTGGAAATGAAGTAGCTGATCACTGGTGCGCTGGGCTTATTAACTCTAAGGGCTCCTGGGGTGACGAGTAGGTGCTGAACACCTGAGGACCCTTTAAACTGGCTTCTCTCCTACATCCAAGCCTTGAGTCCTGAAGACGTTACAAACGCAGAGGTAACCTACCCGATCTTAGGATGAAAACCGACCATGAAAACAGGAGGGAGGGTTTTAATGGCAGCTTTCCTACAAAGGTTAACTGGTGTAGCATCTGATGGTCTCTATGTAAATCCCTGAATGGCAAAAGCAATACCAAAATTAACCAACTTTCTACATTCAGGAAGCCACTAGAATTATTTGTTGGTTGACTTAATAACTGGCCGTGGGAAGAAAAAAGAAAATGCAGGGAAGCAGAAAGAGGAAAATTAATTAAATCACCAAACTCCTACAACTTGAATCAGTATCATGAATATTTTGGTGTATTCATACAGGCCCTTTAAACAAAGTGTGTGGCTACCGCCGCAGGTGCAGTAATGCATGACAGCGAAAGTACATGGGCTTTTGGGGAACATTTATAGGCTGTATGACCTTGGACAAGTCACCTACCCTCCCTGGGCCACCAAGTCTATCATCAGAAAATAGAGATAATAGTACTTTAAACACACAGGTTTAGGGCCAGGATTCAATGAGATAATAGATTCCAAATGTCCATCACATAGTAAGTACTCAGTAAATATTAGCTGTATTATGATATTTTCTTACAATGTGTTAACATGCTTGTTCATCTACCCATATATCAAACATCTTTTCATGACAGCAAATACACTTCCACATTTTCATAGTTAATTGTTAGGTATATTTATTGTGCACGTGAGCCATAAATCAATCTCTCTTCCTTTATTGCCCTCTTTTTTGAGAAGGAGTCTCGCTCTGTCACCAAGGCTGGAGTGCAGTAGTGCAATCTTGGCTCTCTGCAGCCTCCACCTCCCAGGTTCCAGCAATTCTCCTGCTGAAAGCCTCCCAAGTAGCTGGGATTATAGGTGCCTGTCACGGAAGCCAGGCTAATTTTTGTATTTTAGTAGAGGCAGGGTTTTCACCATGTTGGGCAGGGTGGTGTTGAATTCCTGACCTCAAGTGATCTGCCTGCCTCGGCTTCCCAAAATACTACGATTACAGGTGTGAGCCACTGTGCCCGGCCTGTTGCCCTTTTAGACTGCTGCCAGTTTTCCCCTTTAAGAGATGGCAATGCAATGAGCATACCGACCCATTCATCCTGGCTCCCCCATTAAATTCATGTATTTAGGAAACTCTCCAGAGAAAACGACTGAAAAAGAATATACTTACATAGTTCCATGGGATTTGGCTTTTAAAAAAATGAGCAAAATTTAAGGATTTCAGGATGTCTCAAAATAAAGAATACACATAACATAAAGTCACAAAGATTCAGCCAAGAATAAAAGTTTCTTAAATTTTGCGTGAGATTATCACCTCTCAGGAAAGTGTTTGTGGATGTATTCCTGCTTACATTTTTAAAAACTAGCGATTCATCAGTGCCACCGAATCGTCTATGAATTCAAAACTGAAATGTTCTCTCAATAAGCAAACTCTGAGTGGGTGTCTCCAATGGTATATGCAATACATGCACATCTTCTAGGTGATGTCAGTTAGATTTCTAATTTTGCCATTGCCAAGGAGCTATAAGCTCATGCATCCAAGATGCTGGACTAAAATAGTGTTTCTCCAAGTCTGGTTCACAGACCACCTGTGCCAATGCAGAGTCCTGGGTCCCATCTAGACCTCCTGAGTCAGAAGCTCAAATGCAGAAGACACATTTTTAAAAATGAAGTCCCCAAGAGACTCATATACATGGTAAAACACCGCAGATACTGTCTTCTTATCATCCGTAATTACAAATATCCCACCCAACCCCCATCCCTGAAGTTTCTATCCACATTTTAAATCTTTTCAACTTCAGACCCTGGATACAGCTTCTCACTTTTCTACATTTGTTTAGATACTAAGCGCTTCAAGTTTTCAGTTCAATTTAACAAAAAATATGAGATGACTATAATGTGCCAGGCACCAAGCAGGGAGTTTCAGAAGACTGGCCTTGTGCCCAAATAACCACTTTAAAGGTGAAAATCCACCGTCCGGATTTTAGGCAATATTGCCAGACAACAAAAGGTTGGGTCGTTACATGGCACCTTACCTGCTCTAATGTATCACCTAGTGGCCTTTAAAAAGCAACATATATATTACAGATAAAACAGTTACAGTGTCGCTTTATGCCAAGCCCTATTCTAAGAATTTTACACATAGTAATTGATTTCAATCTTATACCATCCAATGTGGCTAGTGCTGTTATGCTGTTATTATCTCCATGTTACAGATAGAAAAAAAACAACAACTGGGAGTTCAATAATTTGCCTGAATCACAAAGTTAGAAGTGGCAGAGCTGAGACTTGAACCCAGGCAGTCTGGGTCCAGAGCTGTGCTGTTCACCAGCTACAGCAGACTGTCTCTCTAAGGTTCAAAACTCACCCCCGGTTTCCATTGAGGAAGATCATTTTGAATGAGTCTTATGTGGATCTGAAATTCAGAATGGTCATTTCACAAACATACAGAAATGGTGAAAGGCTCTCATGCAGAACAGGTGGTTGAGACAATTCTCTCTTCATTCTGAACTCCTCTCAACCTCATTAGTGACTACAGGGTAGGGTCAGGCAGTTTAGAATCAGGAGATGGAAATTCTGGCTGCACTGCTGATGCTAAGTGATTAACTCTAGATTTAACTCTTTGTGGGTTTAAAATGTGGTATTTTTGCCAAAGATGGGGGAACTTGGAAAAGAAAAAACTACAAAAATACATACATCATATTTGCTACTTGCATGCTATAATCAGATATAATCACAAATTTGTGCTCCTTTGTTGGAAATAAACAGGATGTGATTTGTTTTTGAGATTCACTAAGGAGAAATGCTACAGACAACATGCCCTCTTACATACCAGCCTGCCCCTGCATCTAGCTTATCTGTATAATACAGCGCCTATGAGATTACACGCTGGGTTTGAACCCCAGCTCTGCTGCTTACTCTGCCCTCAGGCAACTTAACTTCTCTAGGCATCAATATCCTCCTCTAAAAAACAGAAAAATAAGCCAGGCAGTGGTGGATCGCTTGAGTCCAGGAGTTTGAGACCAGCCTGGGCAACATAATGAGACCCCGTCTCTACAAAAAATAAAATGTTAGCCAGGCATGGTGGCACGCACCTCTAGTCCCAGCTACTTGAGAGTCTGAGGTGGAAGGATTGCTTGGGCCTGGGAGTTCCAGGCTGCAGTGACCTATGATCACACCACCGCACACATCTTGGGCGACGGAGTGAGACCCTGTCTCAAGAAACAAAACAAAAAAAGAAAAGAAAAATAGTACCAAATCTATAGAGCCATTTTGTGAGGATTAAATAATCATACAAAGTGCTGACCTCGCATACTGCACCTGGCAATGCTCACTGTGAACCACTGTTCACCATCCCTGTCATTAAAGCTTATCAAAATAGCCAGCCGTGGTGGTGTGCACCTGCAGTCCCAGCTACTCAGGAGGCTGAGGCAGGAAAATCGCTTGAACCTGGGAGGCAGAGGTTGCAGTAAGCCAAGATCATGCCACTGCACTCCAGCTTGGGCAACAGAGCGAGACTCCATCTCAAAAAAAAAAAAAAAAAAAAAAAGCTTATCAAAATAGTTTGATTTATTGCTTCATTCAATAAACTAATTATGTCTGTGCTACTGTGGAGGTTGAGGGGATGTGAAAGGACTGCCCTTACTATCAGGAAGGCGTCCATCAAGTACAGGGAACAAATAGGGTGACCATATGTTCCAGTCTGCCCAGACAATCCTGGTTTACGCCTGTTGTCCCAGCTTAATTATTAATGGCTCTCCCCCCTTCACTCTCAAAAGTGTCCTGGTTTGGATGATAAGTATGCTCACCCTAATGATAAGACAACTGAGGCAGAAACACCTGCAGCGCTTGGCAATACTGAACAGGTCTCCCAGCAGTGATGTAAACGGGCTGCTGGAGCTCTTGGGGGGTGGAAAGCTCCATTCTGCATGCGGAGGGAAGGAAGGACACTTGGAGGTAGGCAGTGGCAGTGGCTCAGCAGAAGCGGAGGACACCTGGGACAGGAATGCAGCCAACTCAGATGGAGGATGGAGAAGCCCCACGCTCAGTGGGCCATCACTCCACCCGTCCCCTCTGTTCTCCCAGAAAACAGTGGATAGAGCCAGATCCAATAGTGAAAGCGGGCAGGTGCACTGCTTATTGCTCAGCAATGCCACAGGTTTTACTAGACTAGTTGGGAGAGGGATGGAAAATGCTTGGAGATGAAATGAGTACCTCAAGGCCTCCGAGTTAAAAATCTTCAAGCTTAATAATCCTTCGTCCCAGCACCAACTGCTTTAATCTGATCAACATCTAGCTGACGTCAGCCTCAGGGAATTTTAATAAGGGGACAGGAAGAGGAGGAATCACCAGCAGAATCACTGATACCCCTCTCACGGGTCCCTCCTGCTCCCCCAGGTGCCACCTTTGCTGTTCTATCAGGGAGTTTTGGAACCAGAGAGCAATCTTCACGTGATCCTCCTGTGGGAGTACTGGGATAACTTGGACCTCATTAGGCTTGCATAGTCACTAAAGCTCACAAAAAAAGAGGCAAAATCTTGGAGGCTCTGCAATAGCATCGTCTGTGATGAAACTCCAGCACTTCACAGCTGTTACCTGGGCCTTCCCTTGATCAACACAAGATGAATTATAAGCTGTATTATCTGAATTATGGCTAACACACAGCTCTGGCCTAATGCCTACGAGCCACTCTTTCACAACCACTTGGGAAGGTGACAGAAAAGGACCGATAGAATATTCTAGAATGAGATGTTTGAGAAGAAAGCTCAGGGAATCGTGGAGTCAACCCCCCTCACAATCTACAGATTAGGAAACTAAAAGCTAGAGAGGCTGGGATGTCTCCTGGGTCAGGCAATTTGGGCCAGGCCAGGGAGCAAGACTCAGGCCTCTAGCTAACCCCTTTATTCTAAAACCAACTAAGCCAAGAGGCGCAACATGAATTGCAGTACTTTACATTTGTATAAAACTTGATTTTTGAAATTGTGTCCACGTGCATCTTCCCATAGGCAGCACCTTTTCCGTCTTTATATTATGAATGAGAAACATGAACTATACAGGCTAAGGGGCCAGGCATGGTGGCTTATGCCTGTAATCTCAGCACTTTGGGAGGCTGGGGTGGGCAGATCACCTGAGCTCAGGAGTTTGAGACCAGCCTGGACAAAACAGCACAATCCTGTCTCTACAAAAATAGACAAAACTTAGCCGGATGTGCTGGTGTGCGCCTGTAGTCCTAGCTACTCAGGAGGCTGAGGTGGATCATTTGAGGCTGGGAGGTGGAGGCTGCCATGAGATGAGATCGTGCCACTGCACTCTAGCCTGGGTAAAAGAAACCCTGTCTCAAAAAAA
>NW_012104299.1:608360-645345 GCF_000951045.1 Mandrillus leucophaeus
ACATATACACACACATATAGATATAAACACATATACATACATACACATATACACACACATATAGATATAAACACATACACACATATATACACATACAGATATAAACACATACATACATATATGTATACACACATATAAACACATACACACATATATGTATACACACATATAGATATAAACACATACACACACATATATACACACACATAGATATAAACACATACACATACACACACATATACACACATAGATATAAACGCATACATATATATACACACACACACACATAGATATAAACACATACACACATATATGTATACACACATATAAACACATACACACATATATGTATACACACATAAACACACATATATGTATACACACATATAGATATAAACACATACACACATACACACACATAGATATAAACACATACACATACACACACACATATACACACATAGATATAAACACATACATATATATACACACACACACATAGATATAAACACATACACATACACACACGCACACACACAGACACATATATATAGGTTAAGGGATTTGCTCCAGACCAAAGGTCATTGGAATTACCAACAACTGAGCCTAGATTTTCAAAATTCCCAATTACCTAGAGTAATTTAACTTAAAATGCACAGAATTCTGTACAAGGTAAGAATTGCCAAAATTAAACAACCTTCAATCTCTTAAATAGATGTGCTGGTAGAAATGCCACTGAATGGACAGCTGGGATCCCACGGTTGGAGTTCTGAGTTCACAGTATTGACCAATCTGCTAGTACCTCTCAGAACAGTATGGTGACGTGATGTTACTTATTCAAGTTACTCCCTATGAAGGGGAACTGCACCTGTAGGTTATTTTATAAACACAGGGAATTCATTGTAACTGATACCTCTTAAGTGTTTATTTAGGATTAGCATGCAACAGTTTCTTGAGCAGCTATTTTGCAGAGGGTCTTTCACCTGTTCACTCTAGGTTTGTGAGCGTAGTCTCATAAATTGGTATCCATTTAGCAAACGAGGAGACATAATTAAGTTAAACATTGCCAACTTGCCCAATACCATAAAGCCAGCAAAAGCACAGCTCAGATTCAAACCTGGTCTTATGAGGTCAGGAACTAATTGTTTTGACTACGACAGGACAGCTTTTATTCAACCTAAGTAGACATTTAACCAGAAGAGAAAAATAGACCTGATGAGACCATTTTACCCCATTTACTATCAAGACCATTTTTTAGGATGCAACAGTGTAACAGACTCTGAAGGGCTGAGGAGATCATTTAGAAAGGTACAGAAACAGCACAGTTCCAAATTTCCAAGACTTTACATTTTTAAATCATTTTAACTACTGTTTTAGGTACAGCAGTGGCTTTTCCTGGATACCTCTCTTGCCTGTCACTTCTATTTAACAGTCTCTGGCTTCCAAACCATCATTTTCCACCTGTCCTCCCAGCTTTCACTAAGTCTTTTATCTGTAGGTGTGACCAGGGGTTTTTTCTTAGCTCAGGTTCCAAGCAGAGGAATTCTTGGCCAAAGGCCCGGGTACTTGTGCTGAATAGCAGGTTTCTTTGTAATTCCTAACATCAACTTCCACAAAGTACACTTTTTGTTTCCATTAAAGAAATCAGATTTTGTGAACTCACCATGGTCCCGTTAGAAACTTATCAAACCCCTAAATTGTTTGCAAATTGAGGCCAGTTATAAATGCCTAGTTTTTGGCACCCTGAAAGCAGTGCTTTCAAAAGATTTTACTTTCGTCCTGACAACATAATTATCTGAAAACAGAAAGGAGAGGGGAAGAGGGCAAACTGAAAAGATCACTTTAACATGAAAATTATTGTTACATGGACACCAACGTGGAGTAAAAACCCTACCTGTGCCTCTCAATGCATGTCATAATTTAGATGATGATTTAATTTAAAATTTTGCTCACTACAAAGTGCTTTTTTAAAAAAGACTGATTTTGGAATTTTTTGAGTGTGTTTTGTTTCTAACTTAAATCATATCGAGTCAATGATAATTTCTTCAATTCACAAGAGATACACATAAAATTTACTGGAGTAAAAATATCTCATCCTTTCTTTTCAAGGAATTCAGCCAACAGAGCAAGGCTCTTGTTCATCTATAGCTCACTCTACCCATTATGCAGCTGGCCTGTGAGTTATTTCTCATTCTCCTTTCCTTTCTCTTCTAGTTCTGCTAGCTCACCCCTCCAAACTCACTGCTATTACTTAACTTTGACAAACTTACTACAACTAATTCATCTCCCCAGTTCAGCTAATAGATCAATTAAGATCTCTTCCTGGATTGTTTTCTTTCTGTATAAAAGAAAACTGTCCAATCACCTTCCAACTTCAGCACCAGGCCCTGAAAATAAGACCACAAAGGCAATTTATTTTTAATAAGTGAGTCAGGTGCATATCCCTATGAAAAAGCCTTGCTGGAAAACAGAGTAATTAATAAAAGCCTCACAAAATGGTGTCATAAAGTTTTGCTTTAAAGTTTACTTTCTACCTATAGCAATCTATGTTTGTACTTATTAAAGACCATGTAAGGCTTCTGGATTTTTTTCCTTTGAGTACTGTAAGTTGCATCATGAATAAAACACATAGAAAGATGGCCTGTGTTGACATCTAAAAGATTATCTATATGATTGTCACCCTTAAGGCTACACACTTTAAAAAGCAGAAAGCTTTTTAGAGCTGATCACATTATGAGAATCTGTGGGGATGGTTTCAGTGGCAGATTTATAGTTACCACAATCTTAAGAATAAAGCAAACTTCAAAAGTACAAAGCATATTCGTCAAGAGATGGACACCTAATACAAATGTCTCTATTCACCCTTCTCAGACCACTCAGGAGAGACAACAGTTACCTGTTTCAAATGTTTTCTGCATAGAAACAAAAAAGCAAATGAGTGCTGCATTGCTGTCAATGCTCAGTTCATAACAACAAAGAAAAACCATGGCTCAGATAACGTTAATTGGTGCATAATAAATCATTTATGTGAGCCTTTGGCATGTGTTTTATACTTCTGCTTAAATAAGAAAGTATATGATAATCAGGGAGTATTAAACATTCATACGTCTGTCTTCTCAGTGGATATATGCTCAATAAGATCAATTTTCTGTCAAGGAGAATCATCTTCATTTTAAGAAATAGTTCTTGAGCGTTTAGGATTACACAGGACTTATTCTAGGTACCTAAGAATATACAAAGAGTTAATCTATTTGGAAGAAGTAAATATAGCTGCCTATAAGTAACTATAAGATAAGGGCAGAGTAAAATCCTCAGTAAAGAGAAGCCTAGTGGTTAAGAGCGCAAAGCCTGGGTCAAATGTATCTCAGACAGGCAGTTTCCTCTGAAAATGGGATTAAATGAGATCATGCACCTAAAGGGCTTAGTGCAGGGCTTGGGTCATCTACTCACACCCTCTCCTTTTCCTCCTCCTGCTTAGGCTATAGGAAGCCAGCAAGACTTGATACACCTTCCACTTCTCTCTCCTCCCTCCTGTATGCTACATTTAATGCCAGGACTCATTGTCCCAACTGTCTTGCTCAACAGATAACAGAAATCCAACAGAACGCTAAATTTCGGGACTTTCCAGAAAATCTGCCCTAATTCTCATGAATCTTCCCCTCAAAAGGCACAAGAAAACTCCACTTACAAAGGCAAGAGTCTACCCTCGGAACATCCAGATGCAAAGAGAAATGCTGCTTTTACAATTTGAAGTCCCCCTTTTTCTTTTCTCCTAAGGTTTGGGCTGCAATGTGTCTTTTCAAAGATTCTTACAGACAGACCTTTGGGGACTTTTTAAACACATACAATGGAAACTACTGCTTTTCAAAAACCTGGTACAATTAGATTTTACTTTCTTTCGGTTCTGAAACAGTATGCAAGTGGGAAAATGGTATTGTAAAGCCTTCACTGAGCCACTCACGTAGAAGAAAAAAATCACATCAAAATTGGTCTAAAATTAGATGGGGTTACGCAGAAAACCATGATGGGATAGAAAAGTGGAAATGAGAGAGAAAACAGAAAAATCATTGGTTGAGTGAATCCATTAATGTGTGCCTGAGGGAGCCCTGCCAGCAGCCAGGGAGAACTGGAAACCCCCAAATCAAGGGAAAGCCATACTTCATCATACCTTACGGTCAGCTGCCAGGCATCAATCACACCCTCCCTGCTCCGCACTCCCCCGACTTCAACCACACTGACTTCTGCTACTTTTTCTGGTAGAGCTGGCATCTTCCAGCCTCCATGTCTCTGTTCTTCGTTATCATTCCCATTCTCCTCTTCTCCATACAGGGCTACCTGTTTAAGGTACATCCATTCTCTAAGATCAAATTCAAATGTTACTTCCTTGATTCCTATTTTTTGGCACAAAATCCTCTTGGTTTTATGTCTCTGGAGCCATTTATATTGTGTGTGTGTGTGTGTGTGTGTGTGTGTATATATATATATATATATATTTTTTTTTTTTTTTTTTTAATTGAGACGGAGTCTCGCTCTGTCGCCCAGGCTGGAGTGCAGTGGCGCGATCTCGGCTCACTGCAAGCTCCGCCTCCCGGGTTCACGCCATTCTCCTGCCTCAGCCTCCCGAGTAGCTGGGACTACAGGCGCCCGCCACCACACCCAGCTAATTTTTTGTATTTTTAGTAGAGGTGGGGTTTCACCGTGTTATATTTTGTATTTTTGTATTTTTAGTAGAGGTGGGGTTTCACCGTGTTATATTTTGTATATTTTTTATGGTAAGTGATTCCCTTGTCTGTTATTCCTATGAACGAATAGATGAATTTACTGATTGAGATGGGGTCTGTGTTGGTCAGGCTGGAATGCAGTGGCTATTCACAGGTGAGATCCCACTACTGATCAGCATGAGAGTCTTGATCTGCTCCAGTTCTGACCTGGGTAGGTTCACACCTCCCTCAGGCAACCTGGTGGTCCCTGACTCCTGGGAGGTCACTATATTGATGCTAAATTTAGTGCAGACACCCAATTGGCACAGTGCACTACAGCTCAGAGCTCCTGAGCTCAAGTGATCCTCCTACCTCAGCCTCCTAAGTAGCTGGGACTACAGGCACACCACTGCCCTTGGCTATAATGTCCTTTAAAAAGTCCATTCCAGGCCTGGCGTGGTGGCTGACACCGTAATTCCAGCACTTTGGGAGGCCGAGGCAGGCAGATCACAAGGTCAGGAGTTCGAGACCAGCCTGGCCAATATGCTGAGACCACATTTCTACTAAAAATACAAAAATTAGCCAGGCGTGGTGGCGCATGCCTGTAGTCCCAGTTACTTAGGAGGCTGAAGCAGAAGAATCATTTGAACCTAAGAGGTAGAGGTTGCAGTGAGCCGAGATGGTGCCACTGCACTCCAGCCTAGGTGAGTGAGACTCCGTCTCAAAACAAAAAAATAAATAAGAAGCCCATCCCTAGCTTGTCCATTTCTATATCCATCCCTGTGGCTAGCACAGTGCAGAGCACATGGAAGATGCCCCTTAATTGTCTGCGAAATTAAATTGGCTTTATTGGAACAGCACTCTTTCTTAATGAATTTACTTGTAACAAATACTATGAATTCACTAAATAATAGATAATTTGCCTCATTAAGAAATCATGACTTATTACTTATGGAAAGTAAGGAGCTGCCTTTGCATTCAGACGGCTAGTTTGCTTTACCGAGGATGAAGGACAGCAAGTCCCCAAGGCCAATGCCAATGCTTCATTTTTCTGATCTCACACTAAGAAAGTCAGTAACTGTTTCCTCCAAGATTCCTTCCATGCAACTGTAATGGGAGAAGATTACCCTTTGTAAATAAACTTACGGTAAAACAACAAAAGGGTTGACCGAATAAAATAACAAAACAAAATACACACAGATAGTCATGCAATGTTTACTACACACTTAGGCTAGCTGGTGCTCAATTTTGCAATGTCTTTTCATCAAAATATACATAACTGTGAAAGCAAAACAGGATGCATTTTAGTGTGAGTGAAAGGATGTACAACTGCTGGGATGGTTGGGGCACTTTAAAACGTTCTCCAACAGGTAAGATTTCTAAGATCTCCAGGACGCTATTCTGATAAAACGAGACACATTCAAGGTGCCTAAAAGCCTGCAAGGCAGCCAGGTGTAGTGGCTCACACCTGTAATCTCAACACTTTGGGAGGCTGAGGTGGGGGGATCACCTGAGGCTGGGAGTTTGAGACTAGCCTGGCCACATGGCAAAATCCCATCTCTACTAAAATACAAAAATTAGCCTGGCATGGTGGCGGGCGCCTGTAATCCCAAATACTTGGGTGGCTGAGGCATAAGAATTGCTTGAACCTGGGAGGCAGAGGTTGCAGTGAGCCAAGATCGCACCACTGCACTCCAGCCTGGGTGATAGACTGAGACTCTGTCTCAAAAAATAAAAGATTTAAAAAAAAAAAAAACCCTGCAAGGCACCTCACTAGTTGAGGGAGAGAGAACAAATACATTTCCCCATCAGTTAAGAGTCAACAGACTTCACCTGTTATCTCCTGTGTACCAGGCCCATGAGACACAAAGGTGAGACTTATCTCAGCCTTAAGGAGCTCAGGATCCAGTGAAGGCATCCAACCACCACCAGACAATTATAATACAGAACAGTGGAAACTGGGGGACAACTGAGCGGAGGACAGATGACACCCAGCCCGGAGAGCCAAGAGGCATCCGGAAGGCTGAAAGAGTGGGACAGTCTGCCCAGAGGAAGCTGCACTAAAAGGTAAACAGGTGAGAAAGAGCTCAACCCAGCTGGGCATGGTGGTGGCTCACACCTGTAATCCCCTGCACTTTGGGAGGCCAAGGTGGGTGGATCATCTGAGGTCTGGAGTTCGAGACCAGTCTGGCCAACATGATGAAACCCAGTCTCTACTAAAAGTGCAAAAAGTTACTCCAGTGTGGTGGTGGGTGCCTGTAATTCCAGCCACTCAGGAGGCTGAGGCAGGAGAATCGCTTGAACCCGGGAGGCAGAGGTTGCAGTGAGACAAGATCGTGCCACTGCACTCCGACCTGGACAACAAGAGCAAAACTCCATGTCAAAGTAAAAAAAAAAAAAAAGAAGAAAGAAAGAAAGAAAGAGCTCAACCCCTTCTAGAATAAGCAAGTGGCTTCATAGAGCAGGTGGTGAAAATTGTCAGTAGATGATGCCACGGCCTCTATAGCAAGGCTGTGGGGAAACAGACACCCTCTCGCATTGTTCTCTGTAAACCAGATTCCATGGGGCTTTGTGGAAACCGAGCCAAGGCCCACTTAGAATGGTGCCTGACGCAGAGAACATGCTCAGGAAATATTAACCACTAACAATTTTATTATCTTTATTACTACATTAGGACAAGTACATCTGATTTACTTGATTTCTTAATGGAAAGCTAAAGTAAATCTATAAACATTTAAAAAACAGTGACCACCTTCAATGAAAGATAACTATTGGAAAACCAGAACCAGGAAGACTGGGTAGAGTCCATGCTGTTGGAGGAAAATAAAATCCAATGTACCGGCAGGCACAGTGGCTCATGCCTGTAATCCTGGTACTCTGGGAGGCTGAGGCGGGTGGATCATTTGAGGTCAGGAGTTCAAGACCGGCCTGGCCAATATGGTGAAACCTCATCTCTACTAAAATACAAAAAATTAGCCAGGCTTGGGGGCGGGTGCCTGTAATCCCAGCTACTCAGGAGGCTGAGGCAGGAGAATTACCTGAAACCAGGAAGCAGAGGTTACAGTGAGCCAGGGTCGCACTACTGCACTCCAGCCTGGGCAACAGAGCAAGACTCTGTCTCACAAATCTAATGTATGCATCTTTTGAAAGACTTACAAATGAGAGAGATCAACTGTTCTGGTACCTGCAGTGTCAAGACCCAAAAAGGATGATTCACAATGAATGACTTGTTGACATTTGGTTTGGTTGATATCGGTTACCCACATACCTAAGGACAAGTTCATTCGGAGTCAGTTTTCCTTGGAAATATCCTTCCTATCTACTGCCCTGAAGCCAGCTCAGCAGCATCCAAGGCTGCATCACCTTGTAAATAATCTTCAATGAAAACAATATGGTCACAGATCACTGAGAGCTTGTTGAAGCCTAACTTTGTCCCTTTCCCCACTTTTCTATTTTTAATCACCTACCCCAAACAAAAACAATACATAAAACCACATAAAGATGATACTCTTGAATTCCTTCAACCAAAAGAAATGAAAACACGACTCCAAACTCATTCCCTAAACCTCCCTCTTCATTCTGAGACCCTCTAAGCGCCACTTTGGAACTGATCACCCACTGCTCAATTGTTTCTGAACCCTTGGTTCAATGTAGCACTGGAAGGGCCAAGAACCTGCATTATCCAGTTCTGATGACAAGAGTAGGTTTTAAGATTTTCCATAAAGACCTGGGTAGGAGAGATACTGAAAACAGGAGCCACTTATCCCTTAAATCTGACTCCCGCCTGAGCCTCCAGAACCACCTGAAATTGAAGAGCTGGTCCTTCCTCATTAGTATCCCTGCTCCGAGCTGCCACAAGCAACATTTAAGAGCCCTTCGGATATCCACCTTAAGGTTTCTTCCAAATCATGGCCTCCCCCACCACAGCTTCCAGGCAGGGCCAAGGAACAGGGGACTTTCCCAGACCAGGCCACGCCTGCTAAACACTCATCAGAGAAGACTGTGGCAATGCCTATGAGAAAACAGTGGACATTTTTCTTGTGAAGCAGCTGAGACTCATGGAGGACCGATGCTCTCCAGGCCTTTCCCCTGTCACCCCCAAGTACTAAAAGGGAGTTCCGATCAATAAGGGCGGGCTGGCTTGGATCAATACCCACTCTCATCCCCTCAGCCAATGTGAAAGGGTCCTATGGTTTAGCCAAACTCTTCAGCTATGGAAACCCTTCCCTCCAACTTCAAATACTGCAAAGAAGTGAAATACAGCGAGGGTCTTGGTAATCAAGTGTGGCGATGTTTGAGTGGAAAAGTTACTGTGAAAGAATGGTTTTTATGATACTTCTGAGTGATATGGATATTTCTAATTCTATACATAAATTATCCTCTCAGAATCTAACTGTCTTCAAAGATGTCTTGACCATCACTGCTATAATTTTGGCCTTGAGAATATTAAATTTAAGGAGTGATAAAAACAGAGCTAAATAAGAGACATTTAAACAGGTAGTTTAGTAGGAGTTAAATAGTCAGAGGCTACAAGAAATAATTACCTAATCCGGTTCTCCAAAAGAGTAATTGCAACAAGCTTGCTTAAGCTACTTTGAGCTTTTGTGTAAGTTTATGCCTACTATAAATATTTCTATAATCCTTTTCTGTTCCCAGCATACTTGAGAGAAACCTAAAAGCATCTCTGAAATATTTTTGGTGCTGGCACAGAATAACCTGTTATTAATATTTGGGCACAATTTACTGAGTTATCTGTCAACGTCCTTCAACTTACCTCCCTGGATAACCTGTGGAGATTATTTATTTAGCATTTATTTCTACTAAATAAAACCACTGAGTCATCTCTTTAGATGACAATGGCCTCAAGACATTGTTAAAGCCCTCCAAAGTTTCAGACCCACACGGCCAGGGTGGGATTCTTCTATGAGATGAGGCCTTAATCTACTCAATGCTACATCTCCAAGAAGCTTATTACATGATGTGATATATTTCTAAGCAGGCAGGGAAACCAGTTTTCTGTGTGTCAAATCCCGTTCACAATAAATTAAGAAACCATGATAATTTTTTTTAAGAAACTGGCAGTAGATTCCAAAATCATTTACAAGTTTATCATTTCTGTTGAGTGTAGGTTTTCAAAGAACTGAAGTGACGCGTGTCTGTGGGCTATCAGTGATGAAAGTTGGTGCCGCTCAAGAATTTTCTGAGAAGCTCTTTATTGAGGGCTATCTTAGACTTAACATCACCTAAATTCACACCTTTTAATTTACTTGGCTCTCCCCAAATTTGCTCTGGGAATGACACATTGATAGAAAAATAAAATATTGCGTTAGATTTTCAAACAACTTTATTTTGGTTTTAACACGACCTCAGCTAAAATAAAAAAGGAATCAGCCCATGAAATGTGAGAACAACAAGGACCACGTCTAAAGTCATTATTAAGGCAAATTTTAACCTTATTTCATTATTCACCAGGATGAAACACTTCCTTAGCAGAACTTTTTTTTTTTTTTAAAGGTTCCCTCATCCTAATATCCTGTTAAATTTCCTTCCAACTCCTCAAAGTGACATAATGTATGGAACTATAGAAACCAAGCAGAAGAAAGTGCCTGTTCATGCGGAGACACTTCTCCTTGTGGGAGTGTGGGGTCATTTGGACTGTCATCATTAAATGAATCAGCAGCGAAGAGCTCTTGAAATCATCTCAGCAGAGCAACTGTGCCAACATCACTCTGGGGGTAAAGAAATAACATTTTAAGAGGACAAGAAAAAAGGAACTGACGCATGTTTTGTATGCTGACCACTGAATGAACGGAAAACCCTGAAGTTCCACACATGATCACATTTGCTGCTACACTGTCAAGAGCAAGGTAGTTATGTTTCTTCTTCTCAATATTATGTTAGCCTTAGGCTTGAATCTTTGAGGAAGGAAATGTGTAGAGTGTAATAGATTACCATCTATTAATTCACACATGTATTCATTACCATGTGCAAAGTACCTTCCAGGTACTGGAAGGGCAACACATGAACAAATCTCATCTCTGGCTTCAAAGAACTTACACATTATGCAGCCATTCAAAGCATCAATTAAGTGATCAGTTACATTTATCTGGTACCCAAGAATGACACTGATTATTCGATTAAAACAGAAGAGTTCCTCTGCCCTCCTGGGAATAACTATTTAAATTCAGTCCTCAAAGAAGGTAAGAATCTTGTCCAGGGAAAACCTCAGTGCATCAAATCCCATCCCAACACTAATAAACTTTTGAGCTTTAAAAAAAAAAAATTGTGCTCTGTGTGCATGTGTATCAATTAAAATACACTAATATGACACAAACAAGTACTTCTTACTGAATTTTTCAAATGCTCAAGAGATCTAATTATAAAATTATAAAATATTAATTCTAGAACAAAAGACAATTCTATTATAATCATCCTATAATTCTAATTAATATAATTACATTCCATAATTTGTTACTCTTTTCTCTGCTTCAAGTTCACCAGAAAGAACTGGCTCACCAAGGCACTCATCTCCAATCATTCTGTTGCCCGAACCAGATTTCTCTTCCAAACTGGCATAATAGTCCGTGTTCCCCATGACACAGTATTCAGCGGGTCTTGTAATAACATAACTTAAGTAACATTACTTACTTTACTAGCTATTCATGATAATCGTCATCTACCAAATATACTATGAACCATACATACATTACCTCTCATTTAATAAGCACAAACTCCTACGAGAAAGGTAGTATTATTTCTATGTTACAAATGAGAGAACTCTGCCAGGAAAACTTAAGTGACTTGTCTAAAAACCACAGCTAATAAGTAGTAGAGCTGGTATTCAACCCTTTTCTAATTCCAAAGCCCCTATGGCTATACCATCTTCCTTAATAGAATTTGAAATAGATATTTTTTATAATGATCATCATAATGCATTCTAAGTCTAAACATAAAATTGCATTATTATAATTCATTGGGATTTGTTTATGCTTCTGCTGCCCTCACTGTTAGGACAGACCTCATTATTCTTAACAACTCAAAGCTGGTTGTGCATCTACAGCTCTTTGCATTAAAAAGTATAATAGTAATAAAAGCAGAAAGCCAGATGCGAGACCCAAGTGTGACTTAGACCACAGCTGTCTCTGGTGCCCTCCCCTCCCACCCAGCTTCAGCAATATCCCCTCTCCTTCCACCAGCTCCTGTACCCCTGACTCAGAGCTGGCACTCAGAAGCCATGAAGCACACTTGAGAGAACTGTTAGCCTGGGACCCTCATTTCCCAGCAACCCTACCCCATCAAACTATCTTTGCAAAAGACAAGACTTCTGGACCCCAAAGAATTCATTTGGGCGGGGCATGGTGGCTCATGCCTATAATCCCAGCACTTTGGGAGGTTGAGGCAAGTGAATCACTTGAGCCCAGGAGTTCAAGACCAACCTGGGCAACATGGCAAAACTCCGTCTCTCCCAAAAGTAAAAAAAAAAAAAAAAGATATCAGTAAATAGCTGGGCAGGGTGGTGCACCTGTAGTCCCAGCTACTCAGGAGGCTGAGGTGGGAGAATCATCTGAGCCCGAGAGGTCAAGGCTGCAGTGAGCTGAATCCATACCACTCCAGTAACATTCCAGGCTGGGCAATTGGAGTAAGACCCTATTTAAAAAATATATATTTAAAAAATCATTTTAAGGGTTATGTCTATCACCACAGCAACCACTTCTGGCTGATTTTCATGTCTTATTCACTTTTAGATATCCATCTATATGGTGTTTTGGTTTTTGTTTGTTTGTTTTGAGACAGAGTCTCACTCCGTCACCCAGGTTGGAGAGCAGTGGCACAATCTCACCTCACTGCAATCTCCGCCTCCCAGGTTCAAGCGATTCTCCTGCCTCAGCCTCCCGAGTAGCTGGGACTACAGGTGTCCGCCACCACGCCCGGCTAATTTTTTGTATTTTTAGTAGAGACAGGGTTTCGCCGTGTTAGCCAGGATGGTCTCAATCTCCTGACCTCGTGATCCGCCTGCCTCAGCCCCCCCAAAGTGCTGGGATTACAGGCATGAGCCACCATGCCCAGCCTATATGGTGTTTTGTTATGCCAATAATGTTGGTGTCTTTTTAAAAAGTAGATGATAAAGAAAATCAGAAATATGAAAAGAAAAAAAGTCTTCTATCATCTCATCCTTTACACCATCACTGTTCACCTATTTTAAAAACTGGATTAAAAAAAAAAAAATCACTGATGGGCGTGGTGGCCAACGCCTGTAATCCCAACACTTTGGGAGGCCGAGGCAGGTGGATCACTTGAGGTCAGGAGTTCCCAGAGCAGCTTGCCCAACATGGCAAAACCCCATCTCTACTAAAAATACAAAAATTAGCTGGGCATGGTGGCACGTGCCTAAAATCCCAGCTACTCAGGACGCTGAAGCAGGAGAATCGTTTCAACCTGAGAGGCGGAGGTTGCAGTGAGCCGAGATCATGCCATTGCACTCCAGCCTGGGCGACAAGAGCGAAACTCCATCTCAAAAAAAATCACTTTAATCATACTGTAAATATAATTTACTATCTTTCCTATAATTGGGAAGGTATATTTTCAAGGGCATTTTTCTGTATTTATCCTAAGCAATGACTTGAAAGGACACTTAATATTGTATTACTTGAATATACAGTACCAATCATTACTGAATCATTTCCCCCAAAACTGGACATAAAGGATGTTTCCAATGCTTTTTCTGTTACGAATAAACCAGCAATAGGCAGGTTCACTGTGCAAAAATCTTCCTTCATATGCAAGATTACTTGCTTAGGGCCAATTCTCAGAAGCAGATTTGCAGGGTCAGAGGATAAACTGACTCTCAAAAGTCGAAATGATGATGGCAGCCATGATCATGGTGATGACAAAATTATTTTGGACATACAAAAAAAGCTCAGAATTATGTAACACACACCCATGTACCTGCCACTAGACTGAAATTTAACGGTGGAAAATCAAGACCAAGGAAGCAAATGCAGAAATACCTCAGGGGCTCCATCACCACTGCACAAGCAGGTGCAATACTTAACTCTGAAAAGCCGAGAAATGTACAGGTTAAATCTCCAGGCAAGAAGAGGAAGGAGCCTCACCACCTCCCTTTCATTAGCACTTCCCTGAGTTTTCATTAGCACATACAGCAGAGTTTTAAAGGATCTGGGTTGGCTGCCAGCTTAAGATTGAATGAGAATGATCTCAGTTTTAATGAAGCCTTTTCTGCATATATAAACTGAGAAGAAAAAAAAAATGTGTTCAATGAGAAAATCTGACCTCTAGGAATCTGGAGATTATTGTGGTTAGCAAATGCCACAAAATATGCTTATTTTGAAATTCAGTTTTTCAGAAAACACCACATGCCAAAGATCGTTTCTTGTTTTCGTCCCCTCAAGCAAGCAGAGTTCATCACAGGATGACAAAATGTAAGCATGTATAGGAAAGCAAATACCTTGTTAGGATGCTGAAAACAAGCAGACAATAACTATCAATAATAGTAAAAATTATGTTCTCCCCTGACTGCACTAGAAGATACAAAGAAATATCACAAAAAGGCGAAAGCATAAATGAAAATTAAATTTCTGTTTGATCATCCTTTTGCAGAGGAAAAAAAAGTACTTTTTTATTCATGTGCAAGGCAATATCATCTTTTAATAGCTACAGGACACATTACTATTATCCTGCTGCTTCTCGGCTGGAGAAATAGGATTAATGGCCTAAGAGGAAAGAGCTTAAACTGATTAGTCAAGTAGACAGTCCGAGGGCTAATACGCAGGGAAAGGGGGCAGCCCTGTTTCCTGTGAACCAATGTCCTGCAGAGGAAAAAACCTGGGTGAACCAAGGTTGGTCCAGGACCTTAGACGGCAACTTAAATGAAGAGAGGTTTTAATCTTCCATTTTCAAAATATACTCCAAATGACAGAGACTAGACTTACACTGGCTCCCAACACAGCTTAGATCCTACAAAGCAGTTTCAGAATGGCCACCGTTCATTCATTTACACCACCAACAGTATTGATGAACTGACTACCACGCTTAGCACCGTGTATGCAGAGGTGAGGACCCAGAGCCTGCCTGCATGGAGCAGAGCTGCATATATTTAATTATCCTGTCTGGTAAGAACCCTAAATGTACGTGACTCATAACAAAAATAATTCTTTCTTAAGCTTGAGTCCTGCTGTGCTGGGTTGGAATTCTCTTAGAGATCACTGCAGACCAACTCCTTCATTCTGCAAAAGAAAACACTGGACTCTGGAGATGCAACCAACTCAAGGACACAATTCAGGAAGAGGCAAGGTTCGTGTCTGCGATTCCAGCCACAAGCTCGCTCAACAAAACAGATGACACAAACTTATTTGAAGGAATCTGATGCCCAAATCATAAAATTTCAAGATAAACTACATGACGTGTTCGATGGTGGTCCTTCCCAGCAAAGTAGCACGAAACCTGTCTCTGACATTCTAACTCAGGGCAAAGGAAACAATTCTAGAAGCTGAGAAAGCAGCATCAGTGGAAAAAAAAAAACTTCCCAGTGACGGAGGCTGCTTTGAGAGCTGAAGCAAGATCCCTGTTTGTAGCCCACCAGGGCTATAAAACGCAGAGCAAGCCACAAAAACCTCACACCATCTTAATTTCTTCACTTCCAAATTATGTTCCATGCGCTGTTTCTATTGGGGAATTCCTCGGTGCTTTTTTTGTTTTTGTTTTTGTTTTTTTGAGACAGAGTCTCACTTTGTCGCCCAGGCTGGAGTGCAATGGCCTGATCTTGGCTCACTGCAAGCTCTGCCTCCCGGGTTCAAGCAATTCTCCTGCCTCAGCCTCCTGAGTAGCTGGGATTACAGGCACATGCCACTATGCCCGGTTAATTTTTGTATCCTTAGTAGAGACGGGGTTTCCCCATGTTGGTCAGGTTGATCTTGAACTCCTGACCTCAGGTGATCCATCCGCCTCAGCCTCCCAAAGTGCTGGGATTACAGGCATGAGCCATTGTGCCTGGCCCCTTGGTGCTTTCAAAACAGAAGTCAGAAGGGAAAGCAAACTCCTTTTCTGAATCAAAAGACCTGATTATATCTGCTGTCTAAAGGATACCTATCATAAAATTCAGCAGACAGCCCAAATAGAAGGTTACCAAAAGCAATCAGAAAAATTAAAGATTAGGATCAAAGTGAGCCATTGAAAATGGTTAAGCTTCACCAAAATGTGCAGAAAGATCTGCTTGTGCCGTACTTAATGGAAAGGATTTCAAATGTTAAATCTAGGACATACCCCTTTAACCAGGGAACTTCATTAGTTTAATGCAAATCAGTCATCCAGCTGTTTAGTAGATCTCTGGAGTGCATGGCATAAAAAGAACCTATCTTCACTGCAACCAGGTAGTTAGTTGACAATTAACAATAACTCTTCACAGACTAAAATGTCTAATAGGATATTAAAAACAGACACCAAAGAAATATATTGAAATATAAATGGCTGGATAAAATTATTTCATCTCAGAAAAATCAAGAACACCCTTCATACACCATTCTTCACCACTTCCCTCCTCCCCAAACCCTAAAATAATACAACTCAGGCCAGGCACGGTGGCTCACACCTGTAATTCCAGCACTTTGGAAGGCAGAGGCAGGCAGATCACAAGGTCAGGAGTTCAAGACCAGCCTGGTCAACATGGTGAAACCCCACCTCTACTAAAACTGGGCACGGTGGCGGGCGCCTATAGTCCCAGCTACTTCGGAGGCTGAGGCAGGAGAATCGCCTGAACCCGGGAGGTGGAGGTTGCAGTGAGCCAAGATTGCACCACTGCACTCCCACCTGGCAACAGAGCGAGACTCCGTTTCAAAAAAAAAAAAAAAAAACTCAAAAAACACCACAAATTCAAGATGCTCTTTTCTCTCCTGATATTATTCCCCTTTCATCTGCTCTAAAGCTATCCAGCGGAAGGTCAACGGCCTCGGTATAATTATCACTTAGCCCTGCAGCAGAGAACTTCTGGGCTGTCTGCAGAGCCCACGCCCTTCTCTTGATAATTCATCTCATGGTCACAGACAAGCCTCCAGGCCTCAGGAAGACACTGATGAGTTCCCTCAAAAGACAGAGTAGAAAATAATTAGAAATAAAGGAAATAGGGTACTGTCCGGACCCTATGGCTTGCTCTGAGTTTTGTAGCCCTCTTAGACTATTTCCAGAACCTTGAAAGAGCTTCCAGACTCTGGGATCTCACATCAGCCCTCTAAGCCACATTTATTCTCCAGCCCATTCCCGAGAGCAGAGTTCATTGAACTGGGGTGGATGGCTGCCCAGGTCAGGCCAACCAAATTCTTCCTCAGGAATTTAAACAGAGACTTGTGTCTGTTTGCATTTGAACTTGAGGGCAGAGGTATACTCAGGACCTGACACCGCCAGTTTAAACCCTAAGAGCAGGGAAGTGGAGAAAGCCCAACCACTGCCACAGAGAACGAATCCGATACTGGGAGAGAAGCATGGGTGCGTCCCAGGGTTCTCGGGGTAAAAGAGCAGTGCCTTGGCTCCTGGTACCACCCCAGTCCTGGTTCCAGACTCCCTTGTAGCCTGGCAGCATTTCCTGCCCTTCTCCCCATAAACCACCCTGTGAATCCCTATATAAAATCTACTTTTATGGTTTACGCTGTTTTGAGTAGGCATTTATTATTCGTAACCAATAAGATATAGTCACATGTTTAATCATTTAAAAACCTAATATTTAATGATTTATAACCCCAGGAGAATAGCTTATAGCACACATTTCTTTAGCAGCACGTACTAAAATGTATTTGTTTCCAACGTCAAAATCTATTTTTTATGTTTCCCCATAGCCCTTTCTAAACACAGCCACATATAGAGAGAGGTTCAGTAAGTATTAGTACTCATTCTCCCTGGCCTAAGGGATGAGCTCTCGAATCTAAAAACCTTGGGTGAAAGATCTTACTTTCAGATCTTCAAATTGGGGAAAGAGTCTCACAGACTAAAATACATACCATACGAGCCAACACAATGCCAGGAACACTTGCTCAGGACTCAGAAACAGGGGCACCAAAACTCGGCTGGAGTTTAGATAATAGCCACTAGCCATGGCAGTCCCTGCCCTGTTAGTTGGCATGTGCCCATAGCCTGAAGGAGGAAATAAAATCAGAACAGTGCTGACACTTCATGGTTTTCCTGGCCAGGAAATTTGGTTGTACTCATTCAAGCATCCACCCATTCCACATTCACTGCATACCCACCCCCACCACGTACCAGGCTCAGCACCACATGATGGGGAATACTGGGGTAATTATGACAGAACCTGTCCACTCAAGAGTTTCTGCCATCAAACATTCACACTTTAGTAAGAGAGAGGAAACTGGTACACAGACAATTAAAATGTACTGCAGTCCATGTTAAAAAGAGAAGTGTGGCAGACCGCAGGAATGCAGAGAAAGCAAGCTGCGAGTTTCACACACTGAAAGGGAGAGGGGGAACTGGAGTCAACTAAACACACCTCTGGACTGTGCATTTGCATACGAACGCTTGGAATGCTAGGGATTGTCAAAAAACTGGTCCCAGGCTAGTCACGGTGGCTCATGTCTGCAATCCCAGTAGTTTGGGAGGCTGAGGCAAGCAGATTGCTTGAGCCCAGGAGTTCAAGGCCAGCCTGGGCAACACAGCAAAACCCCATCTCTACCAAGGGGAAAAAAAAATTAGCCAGGTGTGGTTGTGCGCACCTACAGTCCCAGCTACTTGGGAGGCTGCGGTGGGAGGATCGCTTGAGCCTGGGAGATCAAGGCTGCAGTGAGCTACGACGGTGCTACTGCACTGCAGCCTGGGTGACAGAGTGAGATCCTGTCTCAAAAAAATTTTTTTTTGAATTTAAAAACTTGCCCCATACACAAATGAACAGAATTCCAAAGATGGAAAATGACATTTTAGATTTTTATTTCATTTTTCTGTTTCCTTTAGGGAAGGGAAAGAGAAGCAGTTTCCCCAGTAATCAACCCTTCCTTGTCTCCTATGGGTCCATGGACACCCACATGAAAGACCCCAGCTCCCTGCCTGGGTGAGCCCTGGGCTGGACTGACCACTCAGATGGCCCATTTGGTCACACCTTTCCTAAGCCCTTCCTCTCAGATCAGAACTGCCTGTTACCTACTGAGCATCCAAGCTCATTTCCCAACATGTGAAAAGCCAGTTTCCAAAGGAAAAAGGAAAAAAATAAAAAGGCACTGTTACCACCAATTTATCCCCTCATCTGTAACCAGGCTGAGCTGTAAGCAGACCCCTGCCAGCCCCTGAAAGGCCATCGCTCTGAGGACACTGGCCCGAGCTTTAGTTACAATATCTGTTTTCACTGTCCGTTAGGTGCCCAGCTGCCCCCTCTCTCCTTTCCCCACACACGCCGGCTCCTAGGGTGGACTTTTTTTTTAACCTCTGTAACTAAATAACCTGATAGGGCCATGTGATAAGGGAATGGTGGCCTAAAAACCCTAAGTTTCCAATTTCAGCAGCCGTGGCTCCATTTTCATGTTTCACACACAGAAGACATTAACGAAAGCCCTAAAAATAAGAGACACTGGAGGCAGCCAAAGAGACACCTAACACTCAATCAAAGCCACGCAAGTGAGGAGAGCAGTTTTGGGAGCCAGGCCAAACGCTGTTCTATTGGAGGAATGAATCTTGTGTTTGTGCGCAGTCAGCAGCCTGGAGGAGGTACAAGAATACAGCACCTGGACAACTAAAGGCCCAGGAAAACCCTCCGTCCTGCCAGAGTCTACCACAGGGGCAAACTCTCCACACCCAAACTGTTCAAACTGGATGACTTATTTCTTCCATACAACAGGCCAGAAGAAAAATGAAAAGCCAGAAGGAGAGAGGAAACAAGGGTGTGACGGCTAAGACATCGGCAACCTTGCCAAATGCGGGCGGCGGGGGCGGGGAGCGGGGGAGCAGGGTGGGCAGGCAGCATATTCAACCTCAGGGGAGAGCAGCAATAGCCAAGAAGGAATTTTAATTTCTCTTATAAAAACAAAAATCTCAAGACAAAAACTTTACTGCCAAACTTTACATGGAAGGCAAAAATAAACTATCTGCTTTATACCTGCTGCCCCAGGTAGGAAATATTTGATCAGATGATTGTCCACTCGCCATTAGGCTGACTCTCAAATTATGGACAGGAAGAGAGCAAACCGTTCACTTGATGGACGCAGCTGAGATGAACACTCAGCTGCTCACATTGTGTTCAGGTGCTGGTGCATTTTGAACACCTCATAAGAGAAATTACTGAAGCTCTTAATAACAAACTTGCCTTCCAGAACAGAAAGGTTTTACGAAAAAAGCCTCCACCAACCCTCGACACATTCTCAGTTAAATGCCACATTAAAAGCTCTCAGGAAGTCTCTATTTTGGAGACCTGTAATTTTTAACCGTATAGTCTTGCTGCTGCTGACTAAAGCTGAGAGTAATTTTACAACTCCATTATCCACATGTGGATGACTCATTTGTTAGATTAGCCCAACTTCCAGCTGCCCTCCCCCTCTGCTGTTCAACCTGCTGGTGGATAATGTTCCAACTGCCTGCTCTAAGAAGCTGAAAGTATGCAAACCCATCTTAACACAACACAGAGACAAAATGAGATAGTGGTGTTGACTATGTTTTGAATGCATTTCTCCAAGACAAAAAAGAATTTTGGATTTATGCACTGTTTGGGTAATTGGCACAATTTCACTTTATTAGTATGAATTTTAATGTGATGTTTCTAACCTCTTTTTTTTTTTTGAGACAGAGTCTAGCTAGCTCTGTTGCCCAGGCTGGAGTGCAGTGGCAAGCTCCGCCTCCTGGGTTCACGCCATTCTCCTGCCTCAGCCTCCCGAGTAGCTGGGACCACAGGCGCCCGCTGCCACCACGCCCGGCTAATTTTTTGTATTTTTAGTAGAGATGGGGTTTCACCGTGTTAGCCAGGATGGTCTTTCATCTCCTGACCCCATGATCTGCCCACCTCGGCCTCCCAAAGTGCTGGGATTACAGGTGTGAGCCACCCGCCCAGCCTGTTTCTAACCTCTTAAATCAAAATGTGCCTGAAAGTATGCTCCACAAACCTTTAAGGGTCCTCACGATCAAACCACTTTAATGATAATACTGAGCCACTATTTGCCTTTTTCCTTGTGTTGACGTTTGCACTGATGGTGCAAGAGCAATGGTGGTGTGACAGCAGGAACCCTAGCATGAGTCAAGGTGACAGTGCCAGGCGGTACTAGCAGGAATTATGTTCTTTGCACCATGAAACCCCAGGGGGTTTTTGTTGTTCTTTTATGCCAGTTTTATTTAAGAAAGTCTCGATGAAGCATTAACAATTATTGATTCTGGGCCAGGCACAGTGGCTCATATCTATAATCCCAGCACTTTGGGAGGCCAAGGCAGGTGGATCACATGAGGCCAGGAGTTGAAGACCAGCCTGGCCAACATGGTGAAACCCCATTTCTATCAAAAATACAAAAATTAGCTGGGCGTGGTGGTGGATGCCTGTAATCCCAGCTACTCCGAAGTCTGAGGCAGTAGAATCGCTTGAAACTAGGAGGTGGAGGTTGCAGTGAGCTGAGACTGGGCCACTACACTCCAGTGTGGGCACAGAGCGAGACTCGGTCTCAAAAAAAAAAAAAAATGGATTCTGCATAAATGTTCTGACACATAAAGCATACACTCCGGGGATGACGGTTGTCCTAAGCTGAGCAGCCACTCTCTACATGAAACACCAATTTGACTCGAAAGAACAACTACAATATGGTTACTTAGACTTGGAGATTTGGCAGATACTTTTTTGAAATACAGTAAAGTGAGCCTGTCACTTCACTTAAGTAACTGACAGAATTTACTGCCAATGATAAATTCAAGCTTCCAAGTGAAAAATACAATTTTAGAAAATGTGCATCTACCATCAGCTTGACAGCTTCCTGATAATACTTAAAGGCTCTTTGATGAGATTGATGGTGATACTAACAATTGTGACTTTCTCGATGTTGCATAATGAAATGTGTCACCATTTAGAAGAACCTGCAGAACTCAATGAAAGAGTGTTTTCCAAACCAAAGAATGCGGTCACACCAATGCATAAAAGAGCCATTCAGGGCCAGGCACTCATGTCTGTAATCCCAGCACTTTGGGAGGCTGAGATGGGCGGATCATGAAGTCAGGAGACCAAGACCATCCTGGCTAACACAGCGAAACCCCGTCTCTACTAAAAATACAAAAAATTAGCCGGGCGAGGTGGCGGGTGCCTGTAGTCCCAGCTACTCGGGAGGCTGAGGCAGGAGAATGGCGTGAACCCGGGAGGCGGAGCTTGCAGTGAGCCGAGATCGCGTCACTGCACTCTAGACAACAACAGTGCGAGGCTCGATCTAAAAAAAAAAAGTCATTCAACACATAATATGGACCAGCAGGAAACACAGACACCGTTTCATTCTCTACCTTGCAACCGACCTTTGAGAAACAATTACTTGCCAACTACAACTATCAAAAATATCAGAGAATATCTCCAGTTACCTGAAAAAGCTGCTAAAATCCTCCCTCCTTTTTTCAATTCCGTAACTGTGTTAGACATATACTTCAACCAAAACATATCACAACAGATTGAGGCAGAAGCAGCTGAGAGCCCAACTACGTTTTATTTAAGTCAGATCGAAGAGGGATGTAAAACACCACTCTTCCCACTAAATTTTGTTTGGGAAAATATAGTCCTTTTTCATAAAATTATGTAGTTTATGTAACTGTATGAAGGGATTACTATTACTATTTTAAATCAATTAATAAATATCTTTAAAATCTCTCATTTTAAATTTCTAATATGATCAATATCAGTAGACAAAATCTATATAAATAAAACTCTTTGGAGTCCCCAATAATTTTTTTTTTTTTAGATGGAGTCTTGCTCTGTCACCCAGGCTGGAGTACAGTGGTGTGACCTCAGCTCACTGCAACCTCCACCTCCCGCGTTCAAGTGATTCTCCTGCCTCAGCCTCCCGAGTAGCTGGGATTACAGGTGCGAGCCACCACGCCCAGCTAATTTTTTGTATTTTTAGTAGACACGGAGTTTCACCATGCTGGCCACGATGGGCTCAAACTCCTGACCTCAAATGATCCGCTTGCCTCAGCCTCCCAAAGTGCTGGGATTACAGGCATGAGTCACTGCACCAAAAGCCATCCTGAGACCTAAAAGTTTGAGAACCAGTGCCTTAATTTATATTTAAAAATTCAATATGTCAACTATTTCCAAATAAATGGATTTCCGGTATCATAAGACATAATCAATATTTCTAATAAGCTTGGCTTTTAAATATATATACTTTGTTGATATGCCCAGGGATCATCTCTTAGGATCCGTAGTTTTCATACTAAAACCCACCCAACAGCCAGGCACAGTGGCGTAAACCTGTAAAACCAATCACTTGTGAGGCTAAAGCAAGAGGCTTGAGCCCAAGAGCGCAAGTCCATCCTGGGCAATATAGCAAGACTGTCTCTAATTTATTTTTTAATTTAAAAAAGATTATCTCGGCCAAGCATGGTGGCTCACGCCTGTAATCCCAGCACTTTGGGAGGCTGAAGCGGACAGACCATGAGGTCAGGAGATCGAGACCATCCTGGCTAACACCATGAATTCCCATCTCTACTAAAAATACAAAAAATTAGCCAGGCATGCTGCCACGTGCCTGTAGTCCCAGCTACTCAGGAGGCTGAGGCAGGAGAATCGCTTAAACCTGGGAGGCGGAAGTTGCAGTGAGCTGAGATCATGCCACGTGTGCACTCTAGCTTGTGCGACAGAGTGAGACTCCATCTCAAAAAAAAAAAAAAAGCAAAAAAAGATAACCCAATAGCTTATCTTTTACTGGCATTCAGTCATTCACTCCGAATGTAGTTACTGAGCACCTTCTAGATGATGCTAGAAATATCGGCAACACTGTCCTCATGGACATTATGTTCCAGTGGCATTCATCCATCATCTGCTTAGGTATTCATTCAATAAAATTAATTAACCATCTATTTTATGCCAGGCACTGTGCTTGGTCTCCTCAGAATCAAAATGTTGATACACTGAACTGCATTTTTTATTAGGGCTATGAATTCCATTTTCAAATGTTTTCAAAATTCTTGTTCATCTCCAAATTTCCTTGAAGTTCAGAGAGACTTCTTCATCTTCAGTCTGAAAGCTACTGCTTCTATACATTTTTCCTGCCTGCAATTTTACAATGAAATAACTCAAGTTTTGAGGTAAGAGAAATATGTCAATAATCAGAAGGACTGTAGTACAGTCACCTCCCTGACACTGACTTTCTCATTTCCATGATTAAAAAAAAAAAGGAAAATGGTCCCGGAAAAGCCAGCTTCCAGCACTTTGTGAAGGGAATGTATCCCTCGGGAGACTCAAGAGAACTGGAAGCTGCCTCTATTGGCAGGATGACCCGGGACAGCACGGATTTCCTTATAAAACTAATTAGGCAAGTGATGGCATATATAAACACTATTCTGAAAGTCATTAAAGCAAGATTCCAGAGGAAACTGAAAGATAATTGTACATTAGTTACACAGGCTGAACATAAATGACTGCTTCAGAAATTCAACTTCCTAACAAGGTTTTCTAATTTAATCACAATTTAAATACACACATACACAACACACACACACACACACACACACACACACACACACATACAGACACACAGCACTACCACATACACAAAAAAGTAGCTAGAAAACTGGTGTGGGAAGTAATGGTGGTAACACAGATATAAATCTCAAATGTGTGAATTGATAACAATTCTGTAATCCTGTGTATTTTGCTATTTCCAAAGCAAGATAGGGTATAAGAGTTCCTAAGAAAATTCAGCAAGAGGGTGGGGGGTGCGGGAAAGGGCATTTAGTTTGTAAAAGAAATAGGAGACAAATGAGAAAAATAAAAAGGGTAATTTTATTCTGGGCATATGCAGGGGCATTACACAAAACAGGCTTGATCATACTGCAGAATGTATATTCATTCTTTCAGTAAAAATCTGAATGCACGACGTTGGAAACAAAGTATAGGTATGAAGTGTGGTGGCAGGTGCCTGCATTCCCAGCTACTTGGGAGACTGAGGCAGGCGAATCACTCGAACCCAGGAGGTGGAGGTTGCAGTGAGCCGAGATCACGCAAGTGCACTCCAGCCTGGGCAACACAGTGGGACTCCATCTCAAAATAAATAAAAGCAAAGTATAGGTTTGACTTCTGCCAACCAACAGGACTTGTCGATATCTGTGACAAATAGAAAGCTCTGGCGTCAAACAGCCTTGATTCAAATCACAGTTCTGCCACTTCCTAGCTACCATTTACTTACATTTCTAAGCCTCAGTTTCCTCATCTCTAAAAAAAGGATGCCAACACTAACTTCACAGGGATGATTATGCAACTTAGCCAGCATGGGGATAGGCTAACAACAACTAACTGGCTTTGTTTGTTTGTTTTTGGTGTTTGGTAGAGACGGGCTTCGCCATGTTGGCCAGCCTGATCTCGAACTCCTCAGCTTAAGTTATCTGCTCGCCTCAGCCTCCCAAAGTGCTGGGATTATAGGCATGGGCCACTGCGCCCAGCACAGCTAGCTGTTTCTACTGGAAAAGCTAAGCAGTGTACTCAAAAAAACAAAAATAAAGCCAAGAAATAGTACAGGCATAATTACTGCTAAAGGAATCAAGAGACTGAGTGATCATTTTGGTCTTAGGTGATCAGAAAAGACGTGCTGGGAAAATGGTTCTTAGGAGCACTTCAAACTCCCTTTTAAAATGCAGAATAGGAAATTTCCATTCATTGATACTGTTCTTGTGCTTTATAAGCCTATGACAATTATTTATTGAATGGTCACTGTGATTAAACGTACTTAGTGGTTCTTAATTTTTCTTGAGTCATGGCCCACCTAGAAAGCCTAATGAAAAATATGGAAGGAACCTCTCCCCAGAAAATGCTGCTGACAATTTTTTTTTCTCTAATTTAGGGAGGGATGGGGCCCAAGAAACCCACTCATGAGCCCTCACTGAAAATATACAATGGTAGGCATTATGGTGCTATCAATTTTAAAATGAAGCCCAAGGTCACCTGGTCCAGCCTCATGATTCAGATACAAACAAACATCAAGTTCCTCTTCCATCACGCCTTGTCTCAGCAAATGGATCACCATCCATCCTACTGTCCAAGCTCAGAACCTAGAAGTCACCCTGGATACTCCCTGTCCTTCAACCCCCCTCCATATCTAATCTTCCACTAAGTCTAGACCATTTTTCAAGTACAGCCTCTTACATCCACCTGCACCTCCTCTGTCCAAGTTGCCATCACCTTTGGGGATGGTTGTTCAGCCGTACCTAACTGGTATAGTCTCACTCACTCCAGTCTCCCTCCAATCTGATCTCTGCACAGCAGGCCAAATGAACTACTAAACCTGATCATATCAAAACCACCTTCCCCTACCCCATACTCACTTATACCCCTTCAACAGCTTTCCACGAAAACCGAAAACTAATCAAACAAAGGAAACTTTGTTTGAAAGGAAGTTAGGCCATTCAGTGATGGATAACAAGGAGTGATATGGCCCCAGAATAGACAAGGGTGGCGGAGGGGGAGTGACAGAGAAAAAGCTAAGCATGGCAGAGAAGAAATGGATTAAGTACTAAAAATTACAAACAGCCCACTATGTATATTCCCAGTAACTTGGGAAATCAAGTACTAGTAGTAACTTGGTACTTAAATTACTTAAACTTATGTGCATAAAATAACATATAATCTATGTTCAGCATGGTAAACCAAACAACATTCTCCCTCTCCCCTAATTTTGGAAATTAAAACTACAAAAAAAAAATTATTCAGGTTCTCAACATCCAAAATTATCTACTTTTAACATCTTGGCATATTTGCTTCTTTTTTAAAAAAAGAAAGAGAATTTATGCAATGCAGAGTAGAAAGACAAATGTAAAAATAAATCAACTCAAATGCCAACACACAGAAATAATACCATTAACACTAAGCAAAAACCATTCTAGCCATCTTTCTATGAACATGGATAGATGACAAGTAATTTTATGAAAATGGGAACATGTTCCATGTGCTATTTTCATTTCTGATATAATTTTTCTTGACTCTAGCAAAAGAAAATTAATGAAATTTCAGATTAAGAGATGGTGAAACTATTAAAAAGCTACAGCAATTTTTTTGAACAATGCTTCCGCTTTAGACAGAATCAGTTGGACAGAGGAGGTGGAGGTGGACGTAAGAGAATCTACTTTCAAAGATGTGGATACCAGCATACTTATACCTTCTCTTACTTTTCCTTTCTCTGCCTCCAGACTATGGCTCAGTTACACTATTTTTACAGTTTCTAGGTGTATAACTTTCACATTCTGTCCTGTCCCCGCAATTCCCTTAATTGGCATTAGTTCGATCTACATTCAAACAGGTTCAGAGGCTCACCCTGCCTCCCAAAGTTATCTCTATCCCTGAACTGCTTACTATGATGGAGCATTTTTTATTTATTTTTTTTTTTTGAGAGTGCAATGGCCCAGTCTTGGCTCATTGCCACCTCTGCCTCCCAGGTTCAAGCGATTCTCCTGCCTCAGCCTCCTGAGTAGCTGGGATGACAGGCATGAGCCACCGCGCCCGGCTAATTTTTGTATTTTTAGTAGAGTTGGGGTTTCACCATGTTGGTTGGCCAGGATGGTCCTGAACTCCCGACCTTGTGATCCACCCGCCTCGGCCTCCCAAAGTGCCGGGATTACAGGCGTGAGCCACCGCGCCCGGCCATGATTTGGCTTTTAACTGAATAGTCTTCAACACACCCTCAAAAGCAGGGACCACAAGTGACTTAGTCGCTCGTACATCCTTGGTGTCTGTGTGCAGGAGACGCTCCAGAAACATTTGCAAAATGGCTGAATTTATAAATGCAGAACAGTGTCAAGATAGCTTATAACCTATCAAACTATATATATCTTTGACCCATATAGGATAATACAACACCTTAAATTCCTTGTATAATAGCTGTAAGAAAATAATTCACTAGAAATCTTTATCACAATTTTATAAGCCTTTCTTGGTAAATTGCAAAGGTATAAGGATATGTAAATGTTTAGGGTAACATGCAAAATATACGTTTATTCACATAAATGAAAGAGAAACAGCATTCTAAAAATAACCAGGGTAAAAGTTCAATTTCAAATTCTAAGCTGCCTTAGAATTTGATCCGCACTGTGCTAGGATCATACCTGCATGGTCAAGTACCTAGTTAATTATTTGTGATTGATTACCATTTATGAAACCTCTCCTGAAAAGAGTCCCTTTCTCTGAGTACCCCTTACTTAAAACTGTAGGATTGTTTGGGAAGTGCTTTTTACCGTTTGCTAAACTTCTTTCGAGGTGAGATATTCAGATTTGACATGCATACACAATGCAAGGCACAGCTCCCTACCATGCAAGAATTACTGGCACCCAGATTTCAGAACAACGTGCCTCACTTAATTTTATATCTCCAGAAAGATATCTCACAGCAAACACAAAGATAGTAGATAAACTTTTTAAAATTACTTAATATCCCTCAGAATTTGCACCTTGGATTAAACGCGGGGGGAAAAAATGTTACCATGTTCCGATGGAATGAAACTGATTTTGAAGACCTTACTTAATATTTACTGTCTGCTGCCCAGCAAGCAGTGCCGCATACAGTGAAGAAATGGTGAGGCCTGCCATATCCCAAAATTTGTATTTTAAATAGCAGAAAGCTAGCAGCTTTCTAGACAAAGGTCTGTGACCATCAAAAAACTGATTCAGCAATGTATCCTGAGGTATGTGGTTTTAAGTCTTACCCACTCACAAAAAGGAAGAAGAGAGGGATGAAAAAGTATGAGAAGACCCATGCAAGTGGTTTGTCAGATCTGTAATAATCAATCTGTCATGCTTGCAGGAATAAATAATATAAGGACTCAGCTAGCCCCACACTCCTCTGATTCCCACAGAACTCTCCTTGGGCTGACTCCTGGCACTCGCCGCTTTTAACAATAACTCACTGCCAAGTTCCTCCTTGGACCTACAGGACTTCAACTGGCTACCCTACCTTCTGAACTGCCAAATAATTTTAGCAAAATTTATTGCTACTGGCTAATGATATTCACAGTTGCTGTATTAAAGATGAATATGAATGACTTCTAAATAAAGGATTTCTCAGGTATCGAAATCCAGAGAAGCATTACTTGCTTAGAACACAACAGCACCCAAGGGCGACATTTTTCTTTGCTCTACATTAAGCAGTTTAAATACTCTAATACATAGGCTCTAATATTTTCTTTGAATGTGGTTTATGCTCTACCATCTTAACACAAAAAAATGTCAAGCAGCCATGATCACACTTACGCCAAATTAATTTTTGGGGAAAAAAGAAATCACTGTTTGCACAGAAGTACTACTAAGTCTTTATGGACCCTGTCTGCTCTGAGAACTTTCTGAACATTCAAAACTTAAAACCAAACTGGGGCCATATTCTGACAAACAAAAACAAGCCAAAAAAAAAAAAACAAACAAACAACAAAAAAAAAAACCACACACCCCGCCAGTTCAAATACCAGGATTCTGCAGTCCCTTGTGAAGGGCCAATTCGTCCACCCAAAATCTAGCTCCTTTGGTAACTGTTTTCCATTATTGAGATTATCTTCAAGCAAAAGACCATTGCTTTGGAGTAAGCAATGGGCTGAAACAAACATTTTATGGTGTGTAGCGTGTTTGTAAAGCCTAAAACGTCCTTTTTATCTGTTCCCCTAAAGAGTTTAATACAATACATAAATGAGATGAAGACATGTTTAACACAGAACTAATCCACACCATTTTAACTCCAAAATGGTCCTTACTGTTAAGCCTAGAAGAGAACATCAAATGGTAAGGCTTACACGTTTAGCTCATGGAATAGGAGTTACGGTGTAGACCTTTCCCTTTCACCTCCATTATATAATTTAATAAAAGCCATTTGAAAATCTGATGAAGCTTCCATTCACCACTGGCAGATTTCAAGGTAGGTTTTTAATATTAGGGGTTTTTTGGTTGCCATTTCCATTAAAACATTTTGGTCCTTTTTGGTGGCCTTCAGAGGCAAGCTGCCACTCTTTGCTCGGCAACTGGAAGAAATCAGATAGGGTTTGGGGTTAATGCAGCAAAAGGAAACAGCTTCTATTTAAAAGTCTTTGGGGGAGAGTGAAGGGAGTCAAGGAAAAGCAACAGATTCTGCAGTTCACCATTTTTCAAATGTGCTCCAAAACAGCTGTTATATTTCTTTCTTTTTAAGTTCCCCTCAAGTAGTAATGACAAAACGGTATTAAGGATCTCAAATGAACAGAATAAAAACTAAACTTGCTTTACAGGAGCAATTTCTTCAATAACTCCAGGAAAACTGTAGGAGTCACATAAGAAAAACTTACAGCATAAACTAAAATTAAACCTAAGTTAGCTTCAGAGTGGTTAAAAAAAAAATTAAACGTTATTTGTGTTAAGGAGAGGGATCTTATTCCAAGCGGAAGCATAAGAAATGTGGGATTTTAGAGAAGAATTCATTTCCCTGTTGAGCCACTGTTTCCAGAAGGCCTAATTTTTAAAGAAAGATAGATTAACTGTTTCGGCAAATAAACTGCCGAATCTCAATGCTAGCTCACTGAGGGCTGACATAAGAAGAACAGACTGGAAACTTTGTAATACTCTGGAAGGTTATAACTCCAGATATAACAGTGTTGTAAGTCAGCTTCCAAAACCAGCCATCCGCTCTCTCTTCCTCGGTTGATACTGCAACAGTTACCCTTTCACTTAAGTACCATCTATCACATTCCTTCTGATAGCACAAGAGCTCTCAGAATCAAAGTTATCATCCATTCTTTAACCTATCTAGTTTCTCACCTCAAAATAGACCCATAGACTCTTCAATAAATAAATGTCTAAGGAATGCCAGCAAGAGAGATTAAGGCCTCTGTGGGCACAAGTATGTTCTTGTCATTTTCTTCTACAACCTCAAGATCAGGAAACATACTTCCAAATGGAGTGATACCATAGCCTGTTGAATGTTGTTGTTCTCTACAAAAATGACTTACCATAAACAGATTTGGTCAGTGTCTCTGAGACACCGCTGTACGAAACTCCTGCCAGGAAGAACCAATTAAAATAGCAAAAACATCTTATTGGTTGGTTATAGTACATTCCACAAAATATATTTTTTTCACCCCCTTCTCCCACTGTGGGCTCCTCAAAGCCCAGATTCAGCTGCAGAATCCTGGTTCACTTGTATTTTAAATTTTAGTCTGTGAGACAGTTTTGAATAACAGCCCGGAAACCCCATATGTTTAAAATGAGCGGGGGGAATGTTATGTCCTCATCATACCAAATTAGCTTTATTGAAGAGTTGCATAATGAAAATAATCCCGGAAGTCAGAAAAACTAATACAACGAAAAGGTACAGCCCTAACAGATGTTCCCCGTGCCAGCCTTTCCTCATCCGCCTCTCTCAACAATAACAATTTAGTCAAGCAGCATTAGGTGCTTATGCTAATATTCAGAGCACGGTTCAGAGCCAAAGTGGGGTTTGTGCACAGTAAGTCAAAAGAGGACATTCTGAAAATTGGACTGAAGTCTTCAGTCTAGAGCCAGGCAGAAATGAGTAGTGACAAGCTTGGTCGGCGACCAAAGCAAGCCAATGTTTTCTGGTTATTGCAACCGAGACACAGCAGCCTCAAGCATGGTGTAAAATCCAAACACTCCCTGAATAAAGAAAGATGAACTGTGAAAGCCAGGTTGAAAGCACTACCCAAGAGATTTTCAAAATGCCTTAGGAAATCATTCAGGAAGAACCACGAGAGGAATTCACCGGGTTAAAATTACCTCTACAAGCACAATAAATCACTACTCAATTGGAAATTAAGGGGGGGAAAAAAGATTCCCAGGTTCAATCATACATACACACACAACTCTCCATACTGCTTACAAATTTTAGCAACAAGAGTTTTTTTTAATTGGCTTTTTGACTTATAGAAAGCCACAAAGTGATTAATCATTATGGTCTAAAGCTTTGGCATTTAAGATTACAAGAATTTCACGGAGTCAAGCTTATTTAACATTCAAAGAGAAGTCAAAAAGCCAGCATCCAGTTTTCCAGTACTTCTCTTTAAAAAAAAAAAAAAAAAAAAAAAAAAAAAAAAAAAAGCAGCAGCAGCATTGAGGTATATTATAAAAAGTTAAAAGCAGCAGCATTGAGGTATATTATAAAAAGTATATTATAAAAAGATAGGTTTTGCTATTAGCTCAAAAAAACTTAGATCCATGCTGGGTACAGTGGCTCATGCCTGTAAATCCCAGAATTTTGGGAGGCCAAGGCAGGTGGATTGCTTGAGACCAGGAGTTTGGGACAAGCCCGGGAAACAGCGAAACCTCATCTCTTAAAAAAAAAAAAAAAAAAAAAGAGCTGGCCACGGTGGCAACCACCGGCAATCCCAACTACTGAGGAGGCTGAGACACAAGGATCACTTGAGCCTGGGAGGTCGAGGCTGCAGTCTGCAGTGTGCCATGATAATGCTACTGTACTCTAGCCTGCATGACAGAGCGAGACTGTCTCAAGACAAAATCTTAGATCTACCACAAACAGTACTTACCTCTTAGAAACTTGGTTTCCTCGCTTGTAAAATGGAGGAAACTCTTTACATGTTGAGGACTGAGATAAGGTGGAAGGTCACTGTCCTTAGGGGATCACCAACGATACCTATTCCTTTGCCTCGCCTTCCATCCTCTCCTCACCCTCAGACATCTCAGAGTCCCCCTGTAACCTCCCTGCCTGCCCCCTTCCTATCTTCCTCCCAGGATTATGAGTTTGACTCTGTGGAGGAAGCAAAAATGATCTAATTAAAGACTCCTACAACAATAAAGAAGGTATGTCTGGCTGGGCGCGGTGGCCCAGGCCTGTAATCCTAGCACTTTGGGAGGCCGAGGAAGGTGGATCACCTGAGGTCAGGAGTTCGAGACCAGCCTGGTCAACATGATGAAACCTCATCTCTACTAAAAGTACAAAAAATTAGCTGGACGTGGTGGTGGGCGCCTGTAATCTCAGCTACTCGGGAGGCTGAGGCAGGACAATCATTTGAGCCCAGGAGGCAGAGGTTGCAGTGAGCCGAGATCGCACCACTGCACTCCAGCCTAGGCAACAAGAGGGAAGGAAACTCCATCTCAAACACACACACACACACACACACAACTTATTTGCAGGGGTTCAGGATGTAGCACATTAACCAGAGAAGGGTGAAACATTATGAATAGCAAATGTTTAATAATTTACTATATAAAGGGTACTTTTAAATTACTCCCCCCCCCCCAAAAAAAAAAAATAAGCCGATAGGAGAGGGGGAGAAAAGAGCAAAGGACAATGAATAGCCAAATCCTGTAAGAAAAAATACAAATGGCCAACTTTAGTTTATATCTTGGGGTTCTTCTTCTGGAAACATTCCTTCTTCCTTGAGCTCCACTTCATCCCCTGGAAGGGGAATCCTTGAGATGCCTCCTATTCAACCAGATTTTGGCTTAAACATGACGTCCTTACAGAAGTCTCATCTCTTACAGACTGGGTTAGGGACCACTAATATTTGTTTGCATGTCAAGCATACTTCAACTGATAGCACCTACCAATTGTTTAACTGGCTCTTCCACTGGACTGTAAACACAGTGAGAGAAGTATAATATACTTCAGTCCTGTTTGATATTATGTCCCACACATCTGTAAAAGGATATGGCAACTAGAAGATACCTGATAAATTCATTCAACAAATATCAAGCACTCCTACATTTCAGGTACTATTAATGAAAGTGGGGGGGAAAAAAAAAACACAAACGTCATCAGTAATAAAAAAGGATTAAATTGAAACAATGATGACATATCATTGTTTAGCTTAACAGGCAATTTATTTGTAATGATAACACGTAGTGCCTGGGAAAATAAAATGAAAGCTCAACCCCATACACTGCTGGTGGAAGCGTGCTTGGCCAAAATGAAATTTAGTAACTATTCTGAGGATAATGTAATGATATGGATCAAGGGCCTTAAAAAGGTTCATACCATGCAGCCTAGTAATCTCACCCCTAGGAATTTATCCTAAGTAATTATCTATAAAGAAAAACCTGATAAACAAGGTTATTCATGATAGTATTCCTCGCATTAGTGAAAACTAGAAAAACGATGATGGCTCAAAATAAAATGGTAAAAGATATTCTATAAAATGGAATATTAAACACAGTTTCAAAAAATATGTAATGTGGGAAATGATCACAGTATACTCTCTTAAATTGCAATAACATACAATTTAACATTTTAACCATTTTTAAGCACATAGTTTTTTTTTGTTGTCTTTTTGTTTTTATGATTTTTGAGATGGAGTTTCACTCTTGTTGCCCAGGCTGGAGTGCACACACTCCTACAGCATTAGGTACACTCACACCATTCTGCAGTTATCATCATCATCCATCTGCAGAATGTTTTCTTCCCAAACTGGAAGTACCGTTAAAAACTAACTTCCCACTATGTGCAGAGGCTCTCACCTGTAATCCCAGCACTTTGAGAGGCCAAAGTGGGAAGAATGCTTGAGGCCAGGAGTTTCAGACAAGCCTGGGCAACATAGTCATACCTTGTCTCCACTAAAAAAAAAAAAAATAGCCAGCCATGGTGGCACATGTCTTGCAGTCTCAGCTACTAGGGAAGCTGAGACAGGAGGATGGCTTGAAGCTAGGAGATGGAGGATGTTGTGGGCTATGATTACACCATTGCAGTCCAGCCTGGGTGACAGAGTGAGACGCTGCCTCAAAAAAATAAAATAAAAATAAAAACGAACTTCCCATTTCCCCCTACCCCTAGCCCACTACCATTCTACTTTCTGTCTCCATGAGTTTGAGAAGTTATACATGAAGTGTATAACTCAAGTAAGTGAAATTATACATTTGTCCTTTTGTTACTGGCTCATTTCACTTGGCATAATGTCTTTGAAGTTCACCCAAATTGTAGCATGTACCAGAATTCCCTTCCTGTTTAAGGCTCAGTAATATTCCACTCTATGTGTTCCCATATTTTGTTTATCCATTCATCCACTGACAAACAGTGGGTTGTCTCTACCATTCAGCTATTATGAATAATACTATCAACATGGGTGTACAATGTCTGTCAAGTCTGCTTTCAATTATTCTGGGTAGATACCCAGAAGTGGAATTGCTGGATCATACAGGAATTCTATGTTTAATGTTTTGAGAAGCCCTCATACCATTTTCCACAGCAGCTGCACTATTTTACATTTCCACCAGCAAAGCACAAGAGTTCTAATTTACCCACACTCTCAGCACTTGTTTTCTATTCTCTTCTCAACAGCCATCCAATGGGTGTGCAGCAGTATCTCGCTGTGGTCTTGATTTGTACTTCCCCAATGTGGAGCGTCTTCTCATGTCCTTATTGGCCATTTGTACGTCTTCTTCAGAGAAATGTCTGTTCAAGTCCTTTGCCCATTTTTAAATTGAGTTATCACAATATACTCTTAAGTAACAAAAGACCTAAAAATGTATTTTTGTAACATAAGGAAAAAAAGTAAGTGCACACACACTTAAAAAGACAGAAGAGTATAACAAAAGATTAACAGAGATTACTTGATCATGTGTAACTTCATTTCTTTTTTACACTTTATTACTTTTTTTTTTCTTTTCTTTTTTTTTTTTTTTTTTGAGACCTACTTTCACTCTGTTGCCCAGGCTGGAGTGCAGTGGCACAATCTCAGCTCACTGCAACCTCCGACTCCCGGGTTCAAAAGATTCTACTACCTCAGCCTCCCAAGTAGCTGGGACTACAGGCATGAGCTACCACACCTGGCTAATTTTTGTATTTTTAGTAGAAACAGGGTTGCACCATGCTGGCCAGGCCAGTCTCGAACTCCTGACCTCAGGTGATCCACCCACCTCGGCCTCCCAAAGTGCTGAGATTACAGGAGTGAGCCACCGTGCCCAGCCTCTTTTTTTATACTTTATTTGCAAGGTGTTCTAAAAAGAACACAAGACTAGTTAATCAGAGGGTAAGGGGACAGTGAAACACATTTTTTAAAAAAGCGTAACCTCCAGGTTTCGATGAAGAGCATCATCCTAAAGACTTTCCGAAGTTACCCTCCAGTAGGAAGAAAGACTAGACATACCTCTACTTGTCCTGTCTGTCAGGGCTCAGAACAGACGGACCCAAGGAATCAGGGCCTGGTTCCCAGGGGATGCTGACAACAGAACTGCAAAGTCCAGGACTTAATCCCCTTCACTCCCTCTCGCTCCGTCCCATTTACATCATCCAGGCCTCTTCACAAGCACAGGGCATGGGGAATAAGAGGTTCTCTCCCCTGACAGAACTTGAAAACTAGTTAAAATGAAGTGAACCTTTATCAACAATGGATAAAGAATGTAATTATATAAAAGGCAACTGAGTGAGTATAGAAAGATGTGCTTCAAATCACATTAATGCAGATCCCCCTAATAAAGTCCCATTATTCAAATTGGACCACTTTATCCTTGAGCTATTTATCAGAAAACAGCTTCATCATTCATGCTATAACAAGAATGAGTTAAAGATTGAGTTATTTCACTAATATAAAATTTGCAGCTTTTAGAGGGATCTGTTTTCATTAAAAAATATGCTTATTTGCTATAGTTTGTTAGATTCTCTAATAGGTAAATCCAGTCTCTGCTTCATATACTACTTTTAAATTATTTGTAATATAGATGTCATTGATGTAGTAGACTACATGCCTCCATGTCAGTTTCTCTTGGAAAGCTATTTCCACGTATGGCAGATGAAACAGAGGTAACTGGTCAAATGGTTCTAAAGGAAAATTTGAAGTTTTCATTTTATTTAAACAAAGAACACTTAAGCCTCCTATAAAATAGCCAGATTCGTAAATCACAAACAAATCCCTTAAAAATATCAGGAACCTACTTTAGACCTCAAAGAAAATGAAGAATGGACCTAACGTGGATGATGGTCAACAGAGTCTTTAGATGCTAATGTGCCCCTCCTTCTGCAACTTCTCCACATCTCCCACTATACTCTATAGCAGAGGCTTTGAAAATACTTTAGGTCAGGTGCAGTGGCTCGCGCCTATAATCCTAGCACTTTGGGAGGCTGAGACTGGGGGATCACCTGATGTCAGGAGTTCAAGACCAGCCTGGCCAACATGGTGAAACCCTATCTCTACTAAAAATACAAAAA
>NW_012104299.1:645975-648943 GCF_000951045.1 Mandrillus leucophaeus
GTTTATACTGTCTTAGAGAAAGTTTCCATCAAGGAAAAGTCTATAGCAATGCATTTAACAACCAAAAGGGTATACCAGCAACACAGCTGTCAGAAATTTCCTTCCCGGAAACAAAGATAATACAGATGGGGCAGAGACCAGAACACTCACAAGACATTCTCATTCTGCCCTGTATGTTCCAACCCTTCTCTAGGTCGCGCCCCTTCCCCTATCTCCACCTCTCAAGATTAAGTTGCGTGGTTTTCTCCGCCCAGTGACTTTGAGTGGAAGTGTTTTTGAGCTGAAGCATAACAAGCCCATGAGGGATCCTCCAGTCTCTCCTCCCCAGCTCCTGAAAGATCTGGCCTTAGGTTCTAGATACTGAGATCCTACAAGTCCGTGCGGAGGAGAGTCCCGGTACTGACTCACAATGAATATGAATAGCAAGGGAGAAGCAGACCTCTGTAGCGTTAAGCCACTGAGATTTGGAGATGAATGTGTTGCTACAGCATAGAACTTTGCTGATCACAACTAACACAACAAAAGTACAAAGATACTAAAGTAGCATTAACCAATGGGAGAGAGCATAGTAGCCACATCGGAGTCTTCCGAAGATAAAGACATGAGAGGTACAAAGGGGTTCTGTTTATACTTAAGCACAGAAGAGAAAAAAGGATGAAGGGAGAGAAAGCACGAGATACAGTCTTTCAACCCAAACCACCAAGAGGAAGCCGTCAGAGGACATAGCTAAGACAGCCACACCCCCAAGCTCCCATCCCCTGATAACCTGAGTCCAAGGAGCAGAGAGATAAGATTCCAAATTATTCCTTTTGACATCCCATCTCTACACATCATCCCAAAAACACTAAATAAACTTATCTTCAGGGCTATCAGCATCATCTTAGACATAACCCCTTGTTAATTTATGGAGTTGCTCCAGAGATTAAAAGTATAGGGCAATGACTAATACAGATCAAAGTCTTACTAAAAGAGAAAAGAAGTAAATAATATACCCGAGAGCAGAATCAGTGAATGCACCAGCAGACATGGGCCTTATTCATCCCTACCGGGATCCCTGCAGGGCCAGAACCCATAAATCTCATTGCTATCGGCTTCGCTTACACTCGCAGATGAGTCCAAAACGGTTTTTCCTGTTGCTATTCTAAAGTCCATCTTAACTAATTTATAAAATTTTGTAATCTACTTATTGTCAGTGTACGTGATCTTCCAAATACCTTTTTCCTATCATCATCCTGAGACCCTCTTAACAAAATATTTGAAAATGGAGTTGAGTCTAATGGAATATTTTAGCTTAATAAAATCTCTCTCAAGCACCAACAAATGCTTGCCTACTGATCCGCTTTATCTCTTCTGATAGGATGAATAAACATTACAGCTGTATGATTCTAAAAAATAAATCATTTTACAGATACAGATAAATGTCCTGGATAAGTAAATAAAGGAAAGGGGGCAACAGCTGGACTTGGTACCTCCCTGAGCCACATATCAATATTATTTCCAGGGGCCAGGCATGATGGCTCATGCCTGTAATCCCAGCACTTTGGGAGGCTGAGGCGGGTGGATCACCTGAGGTCAGGAGCTCGAGACCAACCTAGCCAACATGGCGAAACGCCATCTCTACTAAAAATACAAAAAATTAACTGGGCGTGGTGGTGGGCACCTGTAATCTCAGCTACTTGGGAGACTGAGGCAGAAGAATCTCTTGAACGCAGGAAGTGGAGGTTGCAGTGAGCCAAGATCGTGCCACTGTACTCCTGCCTGGGAAACAAAAGTGAAACTCTGTTTCAAAAAAAAAAAAAAAAAAATCCAGGAAAATCGCTTATCTTCCCAGTTGTTTCCATCTGTTATTAGTACCCAACAGACCAGCAGAGGCAATGGGTTGAGTAAGACCAGCTCAGTCAGGACTAGGTATTGAATGGATGAAAATAAAAGCAAGAACAAAGAAAACCCAATTTTATCAGTTTCCTTCTAAAGACAGATAACACGATTCACACCATTTTCATCCTGTTTGGTTGAAAAAAGACTGACATTTCGATCAAAGACAATGTATGCAAAAATCAGAACTATGCAGATAAATGACGGGGTGTGTTTGACTGAACAATCCTTGGTAACTCTCCAGGGAATTACTGCTCAGATGGCTGCAGTGGCACTTCCTTTACTCTGCCCATTACAATGAAGCTCCAACCTCCACAGGCCATCAGAGCAGCTCCTGTCTTGAAACCTCACCCTACCTATGGCAGTAGGGACCTCCTGCTTAAAATTCTCTCTTCTCTTGGCTTTCCTACCACCACTGCTCCTGGTTTTGTTCCTGCTTCTCTGGGCAAACCCTGCCCTCTCTTATTCATTCTCATCTCCGTAGATGACTAAACTATATTGATTCCATCATCCCTCTCATCTTTTCTCTCTGTGCCTTCTTCTAGGCACTCGAATCCTTGCCATTCATTCAACTTAACTTGTAAGGAGATGACTCTCCAGCCCTGGCTGCCTCTCAGCTCCAGCACCTAAATCCGGCTGCCTTCCCGGCATCACCCTCTGCACCAGTCCCCGCACCATACACTTGGCGACCTCTGAGGCAATTCTCATTCAAAACCACAAGGTTGTCCCCGAAACCTGGTCTTCCTCTAGCATGCTACATAATAGTGAATGGCACTACAGTCCTCTGACCTTTGATATCCTCCCCTCCCTTCCACATCCAAATCATGTCCAGCTGATCTCTCCTCTTAAATAGGATCCTGGATTTGCAAACGTTTGTCCTCCACCACATCTCCGGTTTCTGGAACCCAGTCTCTCACCAGAATGAAGAAAGACCTCCCAACAGGCTGCCCTATCCATTCTTGCCCACTTCTAGTTAGTTCTTCACATAACAGTAGGCACGATACTCCTACACAAGCAGACGCTAATCAGGCCACCTCCTCACTTAAAGCCCTTTGAAAGATTCCCATGGTTCTCGGGCTAAAGCACTGAATTT
>NW_012104299.1:651703-657468 GCF_000951045.1 Mandrillus leucophaeus
AACAGCCTTAAACTTCAGGGTTCAAGTGATTTCCCCTAACCTTGGCCTCCTGAGTAGCTGGAACCATAGTTGTACGCCACCATGCCTGGTGATTTTTACATGAATCCGTTATCAAAAGTAAAACAAAGGTAGTATTTGATATCACTTTCAGCAAATCTCCCCTGGATCAAACTTTAGACTATCAAGAATTTTCAAATACTGATGAATAAGAGGCCTATCTAAGTAAACTCCAAAATATGAATTAGATGGACACATCAGATGCAGAAGTCACATACTGCCAATGCCAAGACAAGATGAATCTGTACCCAGACTACACCCTACTCTGGCTACGTTCAACATAATTGATACCGGCAGCTCAAAAGGATGAACAGACTAGGCATGCGGCAGGCACACAATTACTGAGTTGTTTGAGCTCCTAGCAGCTCTCATCCTCAGGTAGGGATACAGAAAAGAGGATGCTCCTCAAAAGTAAAGTGTTCGAGTTGAATTAACCTTTGATTATATGTAAACCCATTTTCATGCATCTCTGAAAGCTCCTCAATCTTATAAATTTGCCAGGCTCAGCCACACTTGTTTTATATCATCATATACCACCAGGATATAAGACAGGAAATTAAAGAGCATGCTCTTACAGATGTTTACAATTTATTATGGGTGAGTGAGGGCAGAGGGCAGGGAAGACATTTGCTTTTAAAAATATACAGACCCATGGAAAAATTACCTTTCAAAAACCTTTCTTTATGAAATGTCACAAAAATCCATGTGATGAGAAAACCAAAATGAACCAATATGAAGCTCTACATTCAAACACTAACCCAGTCATGCAGTTGTGTGATTTGAGCAACACTTAATCTGAGTTGCATCCAGAAAATAATCTGTCCTCATTTGGTGATGATTAAATGAGAAAAGATATCTACATAAAGTGCCTAACAATGGGCCATACACAAAGGGGGTTCTCAACAAATGTCAGGTCCTCCAGTTATTCCTAGTAACTAGCATGGTACCTGCTAAATAACTTTTAGGTGTCTGAGTGGATGGTAGCCAGTCAGATGGAGGTCTTAGGGCCTTCACATCAACCCTAAAACCTAAAACTTTACACAAAAGGCCAGTTTTAAAAGGGGGAAAGGCAGAGAGACACGGGAGACAGGAATGGAAATCATTTTAAAGGTCAAATTTGCAAAAATAGGATTTGTGCATGCAAAAGCATGCAGTCCTATAAACTCAAAGTAATCCTAGGGCTCTCTAGCTAGCTCAAAGGATTGGGGAGTGAGCTTTCAATAAATCACAACCACCCACCCCTTAGGGCTTTTTCTCCCTTCTCTGCACCCTGTTCTCAAAGGGTTTTTAGGAACATTTGCCTCCCGACTTGCTGTTCCCAACATGACTTTCTCTCCTGTGGATTTATGAATAGGACACTCTACCCCTACTATCATCAAGCATTGCTGGGGTGAGGATCCCACTATTTCACCCTTAATTATGGTTCCTATAAGATCAAACACAAGTCTACTCCTAGTATTTTGTTATTTCTTGTCCAGATTTTTTTTTTAAGTGGGGCGGAAGCCACCAGAGTGATTACTTGGGTCACAGAGCTCTGTAAAAGGCCATGAAATCAATACATGACTCAAATACCAAATTTCAACTGCAAAGAGTTCCCATAAAATAAATAGTAATAAACATCAGCTTGAGGCCAACAAAAGTTAGAAAAATTTAACATTTTACATGCTGCTAATAAAGAAAACTAACATCAAGGGGCCGGGTGCCGTGGCTCATGCTTGTAATCCCAGCACTTTGGGAGGCTGAAGTGGGCGGATCATGAGGTCAGGAGATCGAGACCATCATGGCTAACATGGTGAAACCCAGTCTCTACTAAAAATACAAAAATTAGCCGGGCGAGGTGGCGGGCACCTGTAGTCCCAGCTACTCGGGAGGCTGAGGCAGTAGAATGGCATGAACCTGGGAGACAGAGCTTGCAGTGAGCCAAGATCGTGCCACTGCACTCCAGCCTGGGCAACAAAGTGAGACTCCGTCTCAAAAAAAAAAGAAAAGAAAAGAAAAATAACATCAAGGGATAAAAAGGACTGTTAGTTTCCCCCACCCCTCAACCCATTCTAAACCAACTCAATTCTGGCCTAAGGCCAATACACAATGACCAATGGTTTGTTTTGCATGAAATATTTAATATTTCAAAGGATAACATTTTTAGGAAAAATTTTTACTAGCATATTTTTCAGAGATGCTGCACTTCTAGGGAAGAATTAAAAGAAGTGAGGGAAATATGTTATATAAACACTGACTAGCAGGGTAATTTAGAGCTTCCAAAGATTTTTCTTTATTCTCAGAGGAGATCTGTAGCTAGGAAGGGACTTGGAAAGGATGTAGCCTAGGAATGACAAATTGTTGTCTCCCATGTCAATTCCAATCACCCAATAAGTAATGGCCACTGGAGCCCTAAATTTGAGAAGAATTCTGAAGTTGAATGAAGACCGTGACTAATGAGTGTTATCTGCCATAGTATCTGGCAAGAATGTCATATGTTTGCTACCCCTTCTAGAATCTAATTCCCCCATTTACACAGATGAGGCCTAAACTGGAGTCAAATCAAGATGACCTAATTTCCAGTCTACTGCTTTTTTAGCACATTGGAAAGTCTCTCAATTTTTTTTTATATATTAACTTGTACATGTTGACATTTTTTTTTTGAGACGGAGTCCCGCTCTGTTGCCCAGGCTAGAGTGCAGTGGCACAATCCCAGCTCACTGCAACCTCTGCCTCCCAGGTTCAAGCAATTCTCTTGCCTCAGCTTCCCAAGTAGCTGGGATTACAAGCACACACCACCTTGCCCAGCTAGTTTTTTTTGTTGTTGTTTTGTTGTTGGTTTTTTGTTTTTTGTTTTGTTTTGTTTTGTTTTTTTTAGTAGAGACAGGGTTTCGCCATGTTGGCCAGGTTGGCCTTGAACTCCTGACCTCAGATGATCTGCCTGCCTCAGCCTCCCAAAGTGCTGGGATTACAGGCGTGAGCCACTGATCCCAACCTATATTTCTTCATAAAAGCACCCTTTATTTGTGTATCTAAGTCAGATTCATCTAGTTATATTTTAAACTCCCTGATAAGAATGAAGAGGCTAATTTTTATGAAAACTCTTTCTCCATATCAATGTTTATGCGAAGTTCTATACACAGCAGGTTCAAGTGTTGCTGACCATCTGCTTCTTCAAACAGGAACACACCCAATCACCTCTTGCTCTCTTTGCCACCAGATGTTCTAGTGCATAAAAATAACTAAAACCCAATTCTGATCTTCAGTTGGAAATTAAAAGACTAGGAAAAAAAAAAGACAGTATAGACAGTCACATGGGTGAAGTTTAGACAAGTAAATGGCTATAATAATTTGATTAGCAATTTTTCTTTTTGAGTCAGAGTCTTGCTGTGTTGCCCAGGCTGGAGTGCAGTGGTGTGATCTCAGCTCACTGCAACCTCCACCTACCTCCCGGGTTTAAGCCATTCTGTCTAAGCCTCCACAGTAGCTGGGATTACAGGTGTGAGCCACCATGCCGGGCTAATTTTTGTATTTTGGGTAGAGACGGGGTTTCACCATATTGGCCAGGCTGGTCTCAAACTCCTGGCCTCAGGTGATCCACCCGCCTCGGACTCCCAAAGTGCTGAGATTACAGGCATGAGCCACCATGCCAGGCTAATTTTTGTATTTTGGGTAGAGACGGGGTTTGACCACGTTGGCCAGGTTGGTCTCGAACTCCTGGCCTCAGGTGACCCACCCGCCTTGGCCTCCCGAAGTGCTGGGATTACAGGCGTGAGCCACCGCACCGAGCTGATTAGCAATTCTTCGAACCATCCCCAGGAGACACACCCATACACACTTCTTGCCCACAGAAGCAGTTGATAAAAACTCAATCTGCATAGAGGTCCAATGAACATACTAAATACACTTAGAGAAACCTCTGACAATCTGATTTTCCACAAGTGGCACGAAGTAGATGTCTCAGTGTTGCATTTTAGATGCAGCAAAATTTAACACAAACCATTTAATCATACTAACTGTTCTCAATTTTGGACACCTTGATAGGAAACATTCCATTAGTGTTCTTTCCACAATAACAGACATATAATTAACAAGCATATGAAGTTATAAAGGCATCTTAAAAACTAAATAACCCAGATTGACCTGCGTCTGATCATTAGAACCTCTGGATCAAGCTGCCAATTTGCAGAAAATACAAAGGAATATGGTAATGTGCACTGAGAGCATGCAATTAGCAAAATTCTGACTGTGGAAAACTCTACAGGTCAAAAGAAGTCAGGTACTCCCCCAGATAAATTATAAGGAAAAGGAGGAGATGGAGGAGGAAGTGATCATTTAAGAGATTTAAGGACATTTCCAATTATTTTTAAATATGCAAGATCAAACTATAGTGCCTAAGGAAACCACTTGGGTGATAAAACTAAAAAACATGAGGAAGCCATGAATCTAAAAGTCACAACAGTGATTACTTTCGGTGGGAGGGATGAGGCACGTGGAGGACTGGTCAAGTTCTACTACTTAGCCCTGGGCGGTGGTTATAGGAATGTTGGCATGTAATTCATTAAACTATGCATTTGCTTTGCATGGTTTTCTGTATGTGTTTTATTTTACAATGAAATTCAGGTTTAAAAACTGTGATCCAATGTTACTCCCTAAGAATACTCCAAAGCTAGCCAGTTGAAGTGGCTCACGCCTATAATCCCACCACTTTGGGAGGCCAAGACAGGAGGACTGCTTGACGTCAGAAGTTGGAGACCAACTTGGACAACAAAGTAAGACCCCATCTCTAAAAAAAAAAATTAAAAATTAGCTGGGCATGGTGAGAGCCACCTGTGGTCCTAGCTACTTGGGTGGCTAAGGTGGGAGGATTACGTGAGGCCAGGAGTTGGAGGCTGATGTGAGCTAGAACTGTACCACTGCACTCTAGCCTGGGTGACAGAGGGAGACCCCATCTCTTTAAAAAATTTAAAGAATTTTTTAAAAAATAGTTTAAATTTGAATCTTCCAGTACAGTAGCCACTAGACACATGTAGCCATTTAACTTTAAACTTTAACAAATTAAATTAAAAATTCAATTCTACATCTTAAGTGCTTAGTAGCCAGATGGTGCCAGTGGCTACCATACTAGGTAGTGCACATTAGGGAACACTCCACGATCACACAAAATTCTACAGGACAGTGTTGGTCTACAGGAAGATGCGTTTCCAGATCTCTGAGGCTCCATGAATTCCTGTTTCATCTCTCCTAAGAGACCAGGCAATGACATAAGATCTTTGGCCTTCCATTTCTATTAACCATGTTTGTGAATGAGATTACTGCCAATGAGAACCAATATAAGTGCACCCAGCAACCACCCTGACAAGGCTGACCTCACCCAGAGTGACATTATTCCAAAGCAACTAAAAGTTTAAGAAGTTTGGGGCAAAGAAACCTACTTCTTCTAAAGATTTCATAAGGGTACTGATGAGAAAGCACTCCAGTTAGAGCCAAGAATGGTTTGATCACTTCAGGATGAGACGTGAATGGCATGAGTCTGAGTTCATGGAATAAACACAAGTCCCCTCAGCCCTTCATTCTGGGAACTATCAAAGATTTTTTCAAGAAAAGTTAGCTAACACCCTGTAATCCCAGCACTTTGGGAGGCTGAGGCGGGTGGATTACCTGAGGTCAGGAGTTTGAGATCAGACTGGCCAAGATGGCAAAATTCTGTCTCTACTAAAAATACAAAA
>NW_012104299.1:660273-661376 GCF_000951045.1 Mandrillus leucophaeus
TAATTTTCATATTTTTTGGTAGAGAAAGGTTTTTGCCATGTTACCCAGGCTGGTCTAAAACTCATGAATTCAAGCAATCTGCCCACGTAGGCCTCTCAAAGTCCTCGGATTACAGGCATGAGTCACTGCACCCAGTCACCATGACAAGTATTTTCTCTTTTTTTTTTTTTTTTGAGACCAAGTCTCACTCTGTCACCCAGGCTGGAGTGCAATGGCGTGAACTTGGCTCACTGCAACCTCCACATGCTGGGTTCAAGCAATTCTCCTGCCTCAGCCTCCCAAGTAACTGGGATTATAGGCACCCGCCACCACGCCCGGCTAATTTTTGTATTTTTAGTGGAGACAAGGTTTCACCATATTGGCCAGGCTAGTCTCGCACTACTGACCTCAAACAATCTGCCCACCTCGGCCTCCCAAAGCGCTGGGATTATAGGCGTGAGCCACCGTGTCCAACCCACCATGACATGTCTTAAGCATACCAACTATTCCCGCTCCAGCCCAATAACTCAGCTTTATAACATATGATGTGAAAGCTAATCTGCATCACATAGACACCAATCCAGCTCAATACCAGCATGTGCTATGGTCCTGGTTGTACAAAACAAGTAAAAAAGAAAAAAAAGAAAGAAAAAAAAGGATAATGGTGCCTATCAGTCATTATCCCTAAACTTGAATTCGTACCTAAAAATTAAATAAAAATCATTCCTCCATGTTTCTAAACTGTTTATAATTAATGATCATTTCAATTTTAAAGTCACACACATATGTGATATAGAGAAACAAAGCCCCATTTTTTAATTAAAACAGAAGAATTCTAGAGAAGTTTTCCATATTAATGTGCTATTCAGATTGAGGAAACTAATGTGAAACCAAAGGAACAAAAGTCACTCTAGTATCAAACAAATTTGGCATATGATAAAATTAGGTTCACTAAAAAGAAACTTCAGAAGTATTGGTAGGCAAATTACTCATAATACCATCATCTTATTTTGTAACCCACCTATTAAATTTTAAGTCATCATGTACAACTTTTCACAACTATAACAGCATTAAGAAAAACATCTTCCTATTTAGAACTTAACCGTCATGTTTTAAGCTATTTT
>NW_012104299.1:661891-664703 GCF_000951045.1 Mandrillus leucophaeus
GTAATCCCAGCTACTTGGGAGGCTGACACAGGAGAATTGCTTGAACCCAGGAGGCAGAGGTTGTAGTGAGCAGAGATCATGCCATTGCACTCCAGCATGGACGACAGAGCAAGACTCAAAAAAAACATTTTTTTAAGTGAGCTAAATTGTTTGAAAAGGCAGGCCATTATTCAAAGAAGACAATAACATCTATATAGCAGGCACAAAGGAGCAATAAAGAAGGCGACATGGAAACTATCCTTGGCACTTAAGTTCTATCAAAATTTTTCCAAATTATTCATACACATCAAATCAGCAGTGGTCATTTCTGTCCATCCTCTGAGTATCTTCAGAAAAACTGTCTTCAGTTTCTCATTCTGAATATGGTTCAAAGACTCAGGGCAATAAAGAATGCCCAAGAGACCCCCCCGACCCAGGGAAATTTACCAAGGAGAAAAAAGGAACCGTGGTTTCAGACTAATTTTTAAAGCAACTCAGAAACCTAGCATAGGAAGGAAAATTTTCCATGGAATATTTATAAGACTTTTAGGTTGTGCTTGGATTTAGGTAGAAAATAAACATTGGAAAAAGCATATATAAATGTCCATGTTTAATCTCTTATCACCAGATCTGTTATTTTGTATATTTTGTGTGTTTATTTTCTGTATCTTTATTTCCAAGGTCAGAACCTCAAATCAACAACATTGAAACTATCAAAAATAAAGCTCTGACTTCTGCATTTGGCTTGTACCAGTTAGAAATAATTTCAATTTTAAGGATGGAGTTACATAAACTACAGAATGCAAAACTACCAAATAATAAGCTCCATGACTACATTTAGTCAAGCTTTAAATCTCACTTAGGGAGCCACTAAAAATATGTACATTTGTAGATTAACTGAGTAATTTATTTGTATGTGTGTATGTTAGGTAATATATAAAAAGGTAAAATCAGCTCTGGTATGAAAACAATGTAAGATTTTTGCAGACTAAGTAACATCAGAGCCATATAGCCTGTTGCCAGAGAATCATAGAGTTAAAATTAGAGAGAAAAAATATATAATTTCATGAAGGGTCATCTTCCTTGCCCATGAATTCTCATCCAATACAAATCAAAAGTCTGAAGCATTTTTAATATTCTTTAATACAAGTTATTTATGTTGTTACTAGACTGTTCACCTATAAATTATAAAAGCTAAACATACAATCCTTATTTACTTGGTAAACTCCTAGACTTTAGATGCATATTTGTCTCTAAAAGGCACTGCCATTTTTCAAAGAAAATAAAAGGAATCTCATGTCTGGTTTGTTTGCAGATTCCCTCATGTTTTTGTTTGTTTGTGTTTGTTGTTTTTGTTTTGTTTTAAATAGAGTATTGGATGAGCACTTGTACTCACTGGGAATGGCATTTGAGAGTCAAGACTACAGAATACAAGTACAAAGGTTCATAGCACAGGGTCACCCTATAGGAGGTAGGGGCTGGAGATTTAAGTGGCCACTCTCTGGGGGTTTGGTTTACAGCAAGTCACTTAACTCTTACCGCCAGTTCTACCGGTATAAATTCAAGAACCTGGGTTAGACAGCCTCTATGGTCTTTTCTTACTCTAAAATTCTAAGAACAGGGCTTTTCCGGATCCTATGACAACAGGATTCACCAAAAAGGTCAACAAAGGTCAGTACTTAAATGTATGTGAATTCAGAGGCAGGCGGAGTGGCTCACACCCATAATCCCAGCACTTTGGGAGGCCGAGGTGTGGCAGATCACTTGAGGTCAGGTGTTCAAGACCAGCCTGGCCAACATGTCGAAACTCTGTCTCTACTAAAACTACAAAAAAATTACAGGCAGGCGCCTGTAACCCCAGCTACTTAGGAGGCTGAGGCAGGAGAATCGCTTGAACCCAGTAGGCAGAGGTTGCGGTGAGCCGAGATCACACCACTGTACTCTACCCTGAGCAACAGAGCAAGACTTGTCTCAAAAAAATTTTAAAACACAGAAGTATATGAATTCAGGTTATTGCATGACTACCACCTATGAATACATAATTTTAGTAATATTAAAACCCAATGTTCTGTAAGAGATACCCAGTTACTTCTTAGTGACCAAAAGTTTTGCTCACCTGACATGAACTATATTCTACTTAAAAAAGTATTTTTTTTCATGCTAAGAAAGTCTCCATATAAGAAAAAGTCTCAGGCTATCAGGACAAAATACCTAGAATATAAAATATAACCTGACAAAAAGGAACACATTGGAAATACAACAAAAGCCAAAGTTAATAACGTGCTTCATAATTTTGAGACAAAACTTCGACCTTTGATAATTCTTCACCAATGGGTAAGTCAGCCAAAAACAACTTGTGCACAAATGATATTGTGAAAATTAAAATCACAAATGCTTTACATTTTCCAGAATTTACTTTAAATAAAACATGTAGCATCTAGAAAAGCATTAGCAATATACCTCAATTGTCATATTACTCAGAAAATTAAACTAAAAAGCCCAGAGCCCCTAAATTATCCTTCCACAACGTTTCATTAGATTCATGGTAGACCACCACGGCAGACCACCATGGCAAGACATTTACTGGGTGGGGGTGGAGGGGACAGGGTCTCGCTCTGTCACCCAGGCTAAAGTGCAGTGGCACAATCTTGGCTCACTGCAGCCTGGACCACCGGGCTCAAGCAATCCTCTCACTTCCAAAGTAGCTGGGACTACAGGCTAATAAAAATTAGCCTTGCTAATTTTCATATTTTTTGGTAGAGAAAGGTTTTTGCCATGTTACCCAGGCTGGTCTAAAACTCATGAATTCAAGCAATCTGCCCACGTAGGCCTC
>NW_012104299.1:665818-672831 GCF_000951045.1 Mandrillus leucophaeus
TAGTAGAGACGGGGTTTCACCGTGTTAGCCAGGATGGTCTCGATCTCCTGACCTCGTGATCCGCCCATCTCGGCCTCCCAAAGTGCTAGGATTACAGGCTTGAGCCACCGCGCCCAGCCGCTATTTTCTACATTGTAAATACTTAAGAATCAAGTTAAAATATTTTAAATTTTTTTAAAATGAGTAATCTCCCATTTTCACATTTTAGGGCAGTTCATTCACGGAGGATGTACAGTTGCATGAATTCAACAGAAGAAGGAAAATTATTTAAGCTCGTGTACAGCCATTTAACTTCAACACAAATCTAAAAGGAAGCTAATGGAAGTCTTTACAACTGTGAGCCAAGCTTTCTAAGCCAGTGAGAGTTTTATTCCAATGACCACAAACAGCACCACAAATCATTCTTGATTAGACACCTAAGAGAAGGAAAAAATGAAGAGATAAGTTGAGAAAAAGGGATTGGCTACTTATCTGTACTGCTTCAGCAACTAAAAAAACTACTGCAGTGGAAACAGACATTCAGTAAATCTGCCTGATTTCAAATTACAGCTTCCCAGTTCACCAGTCACACATGAGGGCAGCCTACTTAGCTTCTGTTCCAGCATCCTTTCCACCCATGCGGTGGTGGTACACTGTAAGTTCACAGTAGCATGGTAGTAGTATCATGTAAACTTGTATTTCTCAAATCTGAATCTCAGACAAAAACTTATCTTACACTCCAAATAGGACACCAGTACACTGCAGCACCCCTTTGCTTTCCTTACCAAGGTTTCTGACCACGGTGAAAACACATCAGCCCAAGGTTAGCCCATGGAGAGAGGAGGAATAAACTACGGATCATGAACCAGAAATTCTGACTGAATAAATCGGTAGACAGTTTCTAAAATAGAAAGTGTTGCCGATTTTTAATATGTAAATGTTTTAATTCTTTATTTTCCCCTTATTAATACATATATCTAGTATAACTGAGTATCTCATCTCCAATCATAATTTCCACGTGGTAAGACCCTGGACTCCCAACAGGATGCTATAATCAATAATCAATATGCCAGCTTCCTTATAGTAGAGAGATGAGCAGAAAGAAGTGTCAAAGTACCACACTTTTTAAACCAGGGCTGTCCAATCTTTGGCTTCCCTGGGCCATACTGGAAGAACTGTCTTGGGCCACATATAAAATAACACTAATGATAGCTGATAAGCTTTTAAAACAAATAAAAATTTTTAAATGCATAATTTTTAAAGAAAGTTTTCAAGTTTGTGTTGGGCCACATTCAAAGCCATCCTGGGCTGCATGTGGCCCACTGGTTGAACAAGTTTGTTTTAAACTCAGGAAGTTATTTTCCAAGCTTCATTACAATGTATCTTCTACACGTAGATACAGTAATCTCTGTATTTGTAACTTTGTTCTGAAAATGATGACATGAAAACAAAAAGATACAAGAGGAAACAACGTATTTAATAAAGAATCAGTATGTGGCAAACGTGAAGCGGCTCCCCACATATTTTTCTCATCTGTTCTTCCTTTTGGAGGTCAGCGGGGGTTACACCTCAAATAAGATGGGCTCCCCCAGTCTACTGCTCCCTGAACGTGAGTCACTCGCATCCCTCTCTCACTCATGCCATTCCCTTACCTTAGAAGGGCTTCCTCCATTCTCCTAATCAAAGGAAATTTTAGCAACCTCCGAAGCCCAAAACAAAAGCCATCTCCTAATGAGTTCAAAAAATATCTCCTTCCTTCCCACATGCTTCAAAAACTGTTATTTCATTCAGACTAAGATGTAATGTAATGTACATGATGTACTGTCACAATGTGTTGTTTTCATATATGTCTTCTGTCCCACACCCTGCAGGATCTGGCATGACACAGACTAAACAGAGTCCATCTATGGGGCCATAATCTCCCACTTCAGGCAGGAAGCACATTAAGTGTTACTGAATTGAAAAAATGCTTCCCGCTGGGCGCGGTGGCTCATACCTGCAATCCCAGCACTTTGGGAGGCCGAGTTAGGTGGATCACCTAAGGTCAGGAGTTCCACACCAGCCTGGCCAACAACACGGTGAAAACCCATCTCTACTAAGAATACAAAAATTAGCCGGGCATCGTGGCACATGCCTGTCATCCCAGCTACTCGGAAGGCTGAGGCAGGAGAATTGCTTGAACCTGAGACACGGAGGTTGCGGTGAGTCAAGATCACGCTACTGCACTCCAGTCTGGGCGACAGGGCAAGACTCCGTCTCAAAAAAAAAAAAGGAAAAAATGCTTCATTCTTTAATACCTAGACATTCGAGTTAATGGTGTGATTTAAGTGTGACAAAACTTCAAGAAAAGGACAACTGAGAAGCAGGAGAACACCTGGCTTAACGGCATGGCATCTGGACTCATACAACCCCACCATTTTCTAACTGTGTGACTGTGGACAAATTACTAAACCTTCCTGTGCCTCGGGGCCTGTTTCCTCAGCTGTAAAACGGGAATCACAACACTGCCTCTCTCTTCAGAATTGTCGTGAGGATCAAATGAGTTAAAAGTGAGTGCTTACAACAGTGTATACAGTAAGTGCTATCTAGGTGCTGGCTATCAATTGTGTTTCAAGTATAAGAAAACCCCTATGTCATAAACTTCGTGCACAACCATACTCGAGCTAGTCTGTGTGCGTATGTATGTATCACACGAGCTAGGTGTGTGTGTATATATATACACACATATATACATATACACATATATGCACATATACACATATATTCACATATATACATATATACACATATATACATATATATCTCACTATACAGTAAAATTCTATCATAGAGATTAACTCAAAACTAGATGGTAAAACCATGAGTTAATCTCCACGGTAGAATTTTCCTCTCAATTCAACTGTTAACTGGACCCTCACTGACCCATCCCCTCAAACTTGAGGAAGTCTGTCCAAGTCAGAGTTAACTTATTTATAAGCACATCTTCAAGTCTCATATTTACACCCTTATGGTTTATTTCCTAACTACCTACCGGAGTCACCCTGGACAGGACAGATGGATCTACTATTTCTCAAAATACCAAGAATAGAAATGTATAGATATTGGAGGGGAACAGCAAGTGAAGGCATTAAAGATACATTGCCCTCATGCTAATCTTACTTTATGGACTTGCTCTTAAATAATTCTTATCTTGTGCTGGCAATTAATCAAATCATTCCCTTCCATTCCATTCTTGATAGAAATCTATTTCCAGAAACCATTTTCCCTTTTGTATAATTTAGTAAAGAGTTTAATGCAGTTATAGCAATTTCTACTAGACACAGCCAACACTGAAATGGCCACGCCTTAAGTTGAGCATGAGATTTCAGTTTGGGTGGAAACAAGACCTGAAATAAAGGGTCTGCCATGGAAATTTTGACAGACTGATGAGGACAGTGAAACCTTAATTTTATGTCACCAAGAAATGTTTCATAATGGCATCATTCTTTCCTCTCCTAATATAAATCCAGGCTTCATTCATACCAAAAGTTTCCACTTGGCTCTGAAGAATGTTTTCTGCAAAACCGTTAGAATCTGAACCCATGATACGCCCCACCAGCCTGGTTAAGTACTTTAGCTCTATTTCTAAGATGGGGATAACATTCTGTTATGGGGTGCTTTTGGAATGAAAGCATATAAAACATGAAAGTTAGATGTCTGACATAATGCAGCACTGAATACATATTCATTTTCTTTCCTTTCAATTGAATAAAATCTTGAAAGTGATTCTAATCACCGTTATAATCTGTGATGATAAACATAATCACAGCTGTTTCACTCCAAAGCTGCCACTGCCATCCCTGTACATTTACTTGCATATTAGGGCACAAAAACCTTTATTATTTGTATTAAGGCACAAAAAAAATGTATTAAGGCACAAAACCTTTCAGGTACAAAAATTTTAAAAATAACAGAATCAGTGAAGTTGAGCTACTGCTCCCTCTGGAGCATGATGATTGAGCTCCAGTTATTACCAATCTCAAAGTAAAACAGAGCATTTAAATAACTATACCAAACAAGTACTAAAAGCTGGTCTTACTTTCTCACCCTGTACCCAAGATATCTTCCCTCTCCTGCTACAGCCCATAATACACTCTTGTTTTATTTATGCAATAAGATTTATTCTTGATGCTTGGACACTCTTCCAAAGACAAAAAGAAGACACATTAAGTGGTTTATTTCTACAGTGTTAATGTGTTAGGTTTAGCCATTACATATGTTAACTTATTATACACATAAATGTAGAATTTTCTGCTCCCTCTTTGGAATAAGTATGCTTAGCTTCAAAAAGTACTTTTTCTTTAATGATCCTAAGATTTTAGTTGGCATAACTTTGGATTACAAGCTTGCTTTAAAAAAATATAAAAAAGGTAGCCAGGCAGAAGTCACTGTGATCTTTCTGGTTATGAACGTTTGTATCACATCTCTTAATATTTATGTAATCACACACCCAACAAATATTTACATAGTATCTACTGAGTGTCAGGCACCACATTACACACTGGAGACACAAAAAGAAATAAGACTCAGTCCTTGTACTCAAAACTGGCAGAGGAAACAGAAGTAGAGAGGTGATACAGTGTGAAGGTCCTATGACAGGAAGGGTGGGGTGCAGGGGCTCATGCCTGTAATCCCAGCACTTTTGGAGGCTGAAGCAAGAGGATCACCTAACGTCAGGAGTTCAAGACCAGCCTGGCCAATATGGTGAAACCCCGTCTCTACCAAAAATACAAAAATTAGCTGGGCGTCGTGGTAAGTGTCTGTAATCCCAGCTACTTAGGAGGCTGAGGCATGAGAATTGCTTGAGCCCAGGAGGCAAAGGTTGCAGTGAGCCAAGACTGTGCCACTGCACACTCCAGCCTGGGTGACAGAGTGACACTCTGTCTCAAAAAAAAAAAAAAAGGGTCCTATGATAGGAAGAACATGTAGAATAGCAGGACAATCAGGAAAGACCAGAGCTAAACCTTAGACTAAGACTTAACAGGTGAAACAGGTATCATCTGGGCAAAGGGGGTTGAGGAAAGAATTGAAGGAAGCACTTTCTGGGAAACTGCAACTTACTCACAATGACCCAGGGATGGGAAGAAGGAAAGCACTGTAGGTAAGTCTGAAGATGTCAGGCAGGAGACTTTAAGAGTCTTCCAATGTCTTGCTAAGGAGTTGGACTTATCCTGATAGGGCAGCTGTGAAACTAATGCTATTTGGAAATGGAATACTCTGACTCTTCATGAAGAAAAACAACTAAGCAAGTGAGGGGTTAATTTGTCTAAAAACTTAAATTTCAATAGTATCATCAAGAGTGAAATACTCAGAGGGCAGGACACCACCAAAAAATTTAAAGAAAAGGAAACTCCAGTTGCGCGCGGTGGCTCATGCCTGTAATCCCAGCACTTTTGGAGGCTGAAGCAAGAGGATCACCTAACGTCAGGAGTTCAAGACCAGCCTGGCCAATATGGTGAAACCCGTCTCTACCAAAAATACAAAAATTAGCTGGGGATGGCGGCATGCACCTGTAATCCCAGCTATTCAGGAGGCTGAGGCAGAAGAATTGCTTGAACCCAGAAGGCAGAGGTTGCAGTGAGCCAAAGTTGAGCCACTGCATCCCAGCCTGGGCAACAAGAGCAAGACTCCATCTCAAAAAAATAAAATAATATAAAGAAAAGGAAACTCAAACATCAGATGTATCTGCAAAAGTAAACATTTATTTGGCTTTTACTGCCTATGAGGATAAATAGCCACTCCATATGCTACAGCCCCAGCTTCTGGTGGCGGGGGTAGGATTGATGTGTGAATAAATTAACAAAACACTTTCACTTACCATATAAAGTAAAAGTAGCAATTCAGAAAGTCATTAATCAAATCATTTTATAACAAGTATATAGCACCAAAGGGGAACACCTAACGCTAGTTTTATCTAAGCGTCCCTACTTCTAAGTATTAACACATTTTTACGGAGGAAAACCACTGTTGAAAAGAAAAACAGGGGTTTTTTGTTTGTTTGTTTGTTTGGTTGTTTCGTTGTTTGGTTTTGTTTTTTGAGACAGGGTCTCACTCTGTCGCCCAGGCTGGAGTGCAGTGGCACAATCACACTTTATTGCATCCTCGACCTCCCAGGCTCAAGTGATCCTCCCACCTCAGCTTCCCAAGTAGCTCAGACCATGGGCACCGCACCACCATGCCCAGCTACTTTTTGTATTTTTTGTAGCGACGGTGTTTTGCCATGTTGCCCAGCCTGGTCTCAAAGTTCTGGGCTCAAGCAATTCGATTGCCTCAACCTTCCAAAGTGCTGGGATGACAGGCATGAGCCACTGCACTCAAGCACAGAAAGGCAGTTCTAACTGTCCACCTCCACCATTTTTCTCTGTATTCAGGCATTATTGGCCATTTCATCTTTGAGGCTGAGATAATGCTTTGACCTGGCATTAACTACAAAACCTCTAGGTTTCAAATTATACTCAGTCTTCCATGGATTCTATCTTTTTGGAACTAAACCTTCAAGAGTTCATCTATAATTAAAGTAACTTACAATTTGGGGATGGGTAACCAAACAAAACTGAGGTACCAAGGGCTGAACCCCTCTTGAAGACAGAATAATGGAAAACCCTGGCTTTGAAACCCATAACTTTGAAAATCAGCGGGCAGCCAGAGGCCACACAGTGTAAGCAGTGGTCAATGCAGTACGTAGGGAGGACAGATCCTCTGCTCAAGTTGGCCAACCTCATGATTCTGCCCAACTCGGACCTCAGTATCCTATCTCCTGATACTTGGTGTCCATACAACTCGGCTCTCAGAACACCGTGGCAGATGAAGACAACTGCGCATCCCTTTTCTGAAAGGCTGATGACTCAATCGCTACTGCCCCCTTTCTGTTTAAAGGCCACCTTCATATCCTGGCTAACCCGGTGAAACCCCGTCTCTACTAAAAAATACAAAAAACTAGCCGGGCGAGGTGGCGGGCGCCTGTAGTCCCAGTTACTTGGGAGGCTGAGGCAGGA
>NW_012104299.1:672881-673494 GCF_000951045.1 Mandrillus leucophaeus
CACTCAGTCTTCCATGGATTCTATCTTTTTGGAACTAAACCTTCAAGAGTTCATCTATAATTAAAGTAACTTACAATTTGGGGATGGGTAACCAATCAAAACTGAGGTACCAAGGGCTGAACCCCTCTTGAAGACAGAATGGAAAACCCTGGCTTTGAAACCCATAACTTTGAAAATCAGCGGGCAGCCAGAGGCCACACAGTGTAAGCAGTGGTCAATACAGTACGTAGGGAGGACAGATCCTCTGCTCAAGTTGGCCAACCTCATGATTCTGCCCAACTCAGATCTCAGTATCCTATCTCCTGGTACTTGGTGTCCATACAACTCAGCTCTCAGAACACCATGGCAGATGAAGACAACTGCGCATCCCTTTTCTGAACGCTCGCTACTGCCCCCTTTCTGTTTAAAGGCCACCTTCCTCAAGTAGTTTTGTTTTCTAGAATCCCTCAGTTCACATAGCCAAGAGGAGAATCATTCTTTTTTTTCTTCCCTTAAACACCAAGTTTCATTCTTATAGAAGGAATAGAAACCACCACCCTGCTCAGACGAGCCAATGGAAATATCTTCTCTGAAACAGGCCTTCAAACAAAATATCAAAGGGGAAGAGGAGTTG
>NW_012104299.1:673742-680920 GCF_000951045.1 Mandrillus leucophaeus
CCCGCCTCAGCCTCCCAAAGTGCTGGGATTACAGGCGTGAGCCACCGTGCCCAGCCGAGTAGCTGATTTTTTAACCCTTAACACTGAAAAATGCAGAGCTTCAGCTGGAGTCACAGACGAAGTACAATATGTGTTGTGTTCTTAGCAGGGAAATGACTCAAGATTCAGAACAACTTCTTAGTGGCATCATTGAAAGCACAAAAATGTGAATTATTTCCCAGCAGACCGTTCAAAATCCAGTGATGATCATTCAGGGACAACAGGCTCCTGTTGGTCATGGTTATTGGCAGAGCCTAATTCTCATGCTGTCTCTTGAGTATCTTCCTCAAAGAGCCTGGGTTTGTAGTACATTTTAATTTGTGATATTAAAAGACAAAGAATAGCAAAAAAAAATTAGGGAAAACAAGGGGAGGTTAGGCAGATGTAACAAACTATGTAACTGTTTGGCATCTGAAATAAGCAGGTCTCATTTTGAGAGGCTGTTTCTACCACTGTAATTAGAGAAGTGCATGGGTGTTGCTCCGCCTAAGGAGGGGGATAAAATCGAGTTGGCTTTCCCTTTTCTAGTACTGAAAGCAGTAGATAACACTGTTTCAGCTCCACTGTCCCAGAGGAAGAGTGCATTTGAGCAGTACAGTGGATCGCTCTGTTCTCTGATGACTGACTTTGGAAGTAGCCAGTGCAAGACAGAAACTACCAAATGGAAAGAGACCTTCCAGACTTGACATTCAACTTCATCAATGTCCATACCACACAAATCTACTCCCCTGTCATCTTCTCCTTTCTCTGAGGCGGGGGGAAAAAGTGGGCAAGGACTAGATCTCTGCTAATCTCATGGAGATGAAAGGAGTGCTAGGAATACATCAAGCAAAAAACATTCAGCCAAAAATAAGAAGGCAACTCCAAGTCATGTAAAAAGGGTCACTTCAGAGCTGTGAAGGAACACGCTTGTCTTTATCTCTGAGGACCTTAAGAAAAGTATTTCCTACTTGGAAATCTACTACACATTCATCTTTCTCCTCCCCAGAAGAACGGCCCTTGGTTTCACCATTTCAGGCAGCAAATTCTGACAATGGTTTCCTGTGTTACTTGCCCTGGTAATATCCGTTTTCAGGGTTGCACACCTATATTGCAATATAAAGAAGAATGGTACAGAGTCCACGAAGGGAAAATGGGAATAAGCCAATAAGTCTCTCTCCAGAGAAACGTCCTTCTCTTTCTCAAGATACAACATAAATGAAAGTAGAAATAACCTTAGTGTTTCACATGCTTGTAAAATGCCACTCTCTAAATGGCATAAATTACAAACTCAGTTTTAAGGACTGAAACTCACTTATTTCTTTAGTCTTCAAATACCTACTCATCATTTACTAAGTAAAATGAAGATAAATATTTTGGATCTAAAGCTATATTACTTACTGCATGAATATGTGAGTCACTGGGAGCATACACACCTCTCTAGTTAAAGAAAGGAAGAAAAACTATGCTTGCTGCAGATATTTTACCTACTAACCAAAGCAACACACTACATACAAGTAGATAGAAAGCACTGCCTCATTGTGTAAAAGTACTCTCATGTATGAGGAATACAAAAAGCAGTTTCAAACTCCAGCTGTCATTTCCAGAGAGTGTGTTGCCAAAGGTATGAGTGAGAATGAGTTATTCTCCCGCAGAAGAATGATGCTCTATCAAACAAAACCAGGAAAAAAAAAATGAGTGCATTAAAAGAAAACTTAAACACTCTACAACAGTCAGATGTTAATAGAAAGATTAATTTTGAGGTAAGAGCCAAAACAGAAAAAGCTGGATAACTGTATTTGTGGGATTAAAAGCATCATCCCGAGGTAACACATCCTTCTTAATTAAGTTACAACAAACAACAAAATATAATGGACTAGCATATGCCTACTAGAAGTCAAATACAGATGAGACACAGTAAACAAAATATAACAAGCGACAGCATGTTACAAATAAATGTATACTATTGGAAAAAGTTTCTGTGAACTATAATTTGTAAATGCAGTAGGGTAATTCATTATTTAAAGAGATCTGAGGTTAAATTCTTCACCAAAGCAAAGAACTATATAGAAAGCACATAGTAACTTCTCTAATTTATCTAGTTTGTAAATCCAGAGTTTCAAATATTACGTTAAGTAAGGCAATTCACACAACACAAATGGCTAAAACATAGTTGAAAAAAAAATGTTCACGCTCACCCAGAATGCAGGAGATGGAAATCTAAAAGAGGGGCCCCTTTTCACCTACCAGATTGGTAAAAAATGTAAAAGATGTACATTATCTAATATCTTCACTGGTAAAACTGAAGGGGAAGTCCCATTAATACAAAAAAAAAAAAATGTGCACTGGAACTCTTTTGATGAGTAATTTAGCAGTAGCCATTAACATTTAAGATGCACACATACACACTTCTGACTGTTGTAGGAATACCTATACTAGTGTTCAATAATGCTCTTGACAAAGGTATCGTACTAGTAGGAACTGAGTACCAAAATACCCCTCAATAGAGGAATGGGTGAATAAATTGGATACATCCACACATGCAGGCACTAAGCAGAGTGAGGCAGAACTGATGCTTTGATGTGGAAGAATATCCACCATCTACTGCTGAGTGAAAAAAGCCAGTTGCAAAGTGGTATAAAATGTTGATCTCCTTTTAAAAACTAAGTATGTGTGAGTGAGTGAATGAATGGTTGTCTCAAACAGAAGCTATCCCTGGAGGTGGGAAAAGAGAAGGGAATGCAACTTCACTTTTTATTATATACAGTTTAAAATTTTTATGGGTTTCACTTGTATAATTTAGGTAAAAGGGAGTTATGCTGCCATGAGACTATTAATCTGCTAATCCACTAAAAGTTCCAGAGATGCTCTGGGGGAAACCGTGCAAAACCCCCTGGAGCCTAGTAATATGGTCACTGGGATTTCCACAACAGAATCTGCTCAGATGAGCAGGTCTAAGAGGAACCAACCTTATTCTAATCAATCTTACTTTTTATTTATGCAGAAAATGATAAAAGTTTTAGAACAAGATAAGCACTTTCTCCCAGACAAGCAGTACTGAGAAGATTCAGTACAAAAATTTTCTTATAGATTTATATAAGTCTCCACCCAAACCAAAAATATCACCAAAACTAACAGATGTCAATCACATTGGCCCAGAATCTTACATCTTTAAACTCCCTAAAGTCATGTTCAAGCCTAGGCTCAAATCTCACCTACAAAGTTCAGGCCCACAACTTTGAGAACTAGAAAGAGCTACATTTTCCTTTCATCTTTTGTAGAGACTGGTATAACACATCTTTCTCTTTATTCTCTTTTTAAAAGGAATATCCCTTGATTTTCAAATGTAACTCTGAAAATGATATACTCAGTAGGGGTTTTAAGCACATCTTGGAGAAAGATGTGCTGGGAGAAAGAAAGGTAGAATATTAAATGAATAATCATACCATAAAATACTCCCATCTAAAATATGTTTAGAAAATGTATACAAGAAACAAGTTCACAAATTTGAAGAAGTTTTTCAAAGGCAACCAATTTACTAGCTAGCACAACCTCCAAGTTGTAAGAAAGTACACAGTGCCTTTCTCTTTAATGCACTTAATATTAAACAGTGTTAGGATAATATTTTCCAGGCTAGAATGTACTTGCTGCTTGCCATAATAATAAATCTATGCCCAGATGGGAAATGGAACCAGAACTAAATAAACACAACACAGACAATGAGCAGGAGAGCCAGAAAAGTTAGCTAATGAGCCTGTGATGCCTTCACGATCTATAAAGTGGGTTTCTTCAAAAAGGAAAAGCCAAACAAATAGAATGGAGAGTACAAAAAGTTAGATATTTGATGTGTGTGGAATATAATTACAGATCAGAGGGGGAAGCAAATGGATTCCTTTCTGTATGTGATGGCTGGTATCACGTGTTGTCAGATATGTAAGCTTAAAGAAAAGCATGCCACATAGTCAAACCGGAGAAATCAGTCACCATCAAATCATCGACAAAACTTTAAAACATGCAAACTTTGTTCTGGATGACAACTGGTAATCTAAACAAAACAAACCCTTACTAGAATGAAATATGGCCTAAAATTAGATGCAGTGAGTCCAACTCAATACATAAGTAAAAGCGATGAAGAATAAAAACAAAGAGGAAGAACAAGGAAGAAAAGCCACTTGAATACAAAGTGATTCCATTTTTTTCTCAACACCCACACAAAGACAGCAGTTTCTGACAAGAATGTTCTCGGCAAAAAATAAAATTACAGGAAGGCTTTTTTTTTTTTTTCCAATGAGAAAAAGGCAGCTCTATATGCAGATTAGTAGGCTCAAACTATTGAAGGCCCAAATTTACAGCCCTCATATTTCAAAAATATTATCTGAATAACCTTTTTTTTATTGGAAAGAAAAGATGACTGGAAATACTGTTCTTGTTTGGAATGCTTATTTCATGTTGTGCTTGAAAATAAAATCAAAAGTGGCAGCTTACCTTGGCACTGGAAGCCCTGTTTCCCAAACCCCCTGAAAAACAAAAACAAAAACAAAATCACTTAACATATTTTGTGTTGGATAGCGTATTTCAAACAAGTTATGTGACCAAGTACTCCACTACTAAAGGTTTGTACGTGAAACCCAATGACTTAATAGAAAAAACATACCTAAATATCTAGTCAGATTACTGTGTAAATTCAACCTTGAGGGGAAAAAAAATCTTGCCTATAAAGGATCACTGAACTATTCCAATATATCAAGCTTCTTTCCAATTTTTTATACTATGTTATCGATACTTAAATTTCAAGACAAGAACATGACTATGTATTCAAACTTGTTGGCTACAATACAATATTCAAGTAACAAAAGAGTTTAGGGTTAAAATTTTAAAAGGAAGTTACTTAATTTTGTTCCTGAAGACCAAATGAAAATTGTTTTATTTTTCCTCCCTAAAGACAACAAAGTGGGCTTACTTATTATGCATTTGTTTAAAGTATTACGTGTCTAGAAATTGCCAAACGGCATCACTTTTAACATTTAATTTTGGCTTAAGGAACCAGATCCTAGAAAATATCATTCCTATTGTTTGCATTTGAGATTACCATGATCTAATTTCTACTGAGAACCGACAGCAGTCAAAGCACATACGGAGGGTATTTTGTTCTTGTAAATGACTTTAGAGAATTTACTCTGTAAGCAGAGAACCCTGACATGGACATTCAATTGCAGGTATTGTTCTACTAGGATTAACTGCATTAACATTTCTTCAGAAGGCTGAGCGTCATAACCTCTTGCTTCACATAGAATGTTTAATGCACAAAGTATTTCACATACTTTTAAAATTAACTTAGAGTCATCCCCCCTCACCAAAAACCATAATTAACTCTAAACATTTCACTTAAAAATATCAGTGATTTAATATTGAAATAAACTTGTAAATCAAGGACCCCGTAGAAACAATAATGAAAGCAAACTGAAAAAGACAATCCCTGTAGATGGTTTCCTGGGACTTCCAATTGGTTGGTTTACAATTAAATGCAGAGAGCTGCAGGGATACTCAGGGGGGCCTTTATTTTCCACTTCACAATACTGCTAGTGACCTGAGCGCCTCTTCAGCTCACCAAGGGCTGATCCTTCAAGGGCAACTGACAGTGGAAAGACACTAGCTAGCCTCGGTCGGCTGCAAGTCCCTTTCTAACTCTCCCACTTCCTGCAAAAGTCACCAGCAGTCTGTTCCCTTTTAATGGACTCTCACAGTTGACCACCTCCTCTTAACCAAATGCAATATTCTCTTTGCCCTGATGCTCCGAAATTGTATTTTAAATAGCCTTCTCTACGATTACCTACTCCTTTGAGCACAATCGCTTCATATGCTGACTAGACAGTGGAAATCACTCATAGAGGTGGCTGTGCTTTTCATAAAAGTGTACTTGGGAGCAGATGTCTAAAAAGGAAAGGAAAAATTAAACACCTTATTAGCACCACGATCATGGGACCTGACCTCTGGGATGTTTTTCCCCAGGTGTGATGGATTCAGACAGATCCATCCATATTATGCTCACTCTAGTGGCCCAAGATACCTGTGCCACACAGCTGGCTGGTGGCAGGATTCACTCCATGACTGCCACCCTGGGTAGCTCCCCCTGGCCTAGAAGGGGAGGGAGCTAAGAAGCCCTAGCCATAGCTCTGTCTTGTCAGGAAATTGCTACACGACAAAGAAGAGGTAGAAGAGTCAGGGCATCCGGCAATCTAAGAGAAAAATCAAACTACTGCTGCTCTAACTAGAGGACCTAGAGCTCCTTTAGTTCCAGCTTTCTAAACTTCTGGGTGGTGACGGGGAGCTGGGAAGAAGGGTCACACACTTTTGAGAATCAGATGAAAGCTGTAATTCTCTCACCAGCAAAAAGATTCACAAACACAATTTCACCCAGTTTTGCAGGGTTCAGAGACCCCTGAAGCCCTTCTATGTATCGATTCTCCATAAGCCCCCAAGGATCCTCCGAGTTAAGAATGCCTGAATTCATTGGCGATTACCTGATCTCTGACACCTCTGGCCCTTATGCTATTTTTCTTAAATAAGGCCTCTGTCCTCATCAACAGGGTTACAGGTCTAATCTCGTGTTGACAGGGTCTATTTTATTTTTTTTTTTGAGACGGAGTCTCGCTCTGTCTCGACCAGGCTGGAGTGCAGTGGCCCGATCTCGGCTCACTGCAGCCTCCGCCTCCCGGGTTCAAGCGAGTCTCCTGTCTCAGCCTCCCGAGTAGCTGGAATTACAGGCGTCTGCCACCACGCCCGCAAATTTTGTACTTTTAGTAGTACGGGATTTCACCATGTTGGCCAGGCTGGTCTCGAACTCCTGACTTCAGGTGATCCGCCTGCCTCGGGCTCCCAAAGTGCTGGGATCACAGGCGTGAGCCACCGCGCCTGGCCGACAGGGTCTATTTTAAATGAGTCCCTCTGCCCTTGTGCCATTTGCCTGCCCGAACTCTCCCTCCCCCACTGCAAGCTTTCAACAGTTTGTTCTCTCTCTCTCTGCTCACTCAAAAAAGTCAAAGTCTGTCCGTGCCCAATAGATGCAGCCTACAGTAGGCAGGGGCCCAAGATTCCAGCGCGGTCCAGCCCGATGGGAAGCACAAACACACCCCCCCGAACGCGCCCAGCCTGGCTCGCCA
>NW_012104299.1:682160-699586 GCF_000951045.1 Mandrillus leucophaeus
GCCTTTTTCTTTCCTCCCTTCCTGCTCCCGGCTCTCCTCCCTCTCGCCCTCCTCCGCCTCAGTTCTCCTCCTCTTCTTCCGCTCCTGCCGTCCGGCCTCCTCCTCTCCCCGTCTTCCTCCTCCCACTCCCGCTCTCTCTCTCTGTCTTGTCGACGGGCTCGGAGTCCTGCGCCGTCCGTGCCGGGCCGAGAGGAGCCCGCGTTCCGTAGTGGGCTCCACGCGCAGCCCCTGCCCCGGAGCCTCCCGCCCAGTGCTCACCCGCTAACCCCTGAGCACACGCAACAGGGAGTCCCTTCCCCATCTTCAGGACCCCCGATGTCTCCGGGGCACGACGCCCGTGTGTTAGCAGCCTGTACCAGCTTGAGGTTTCACCTGGCCAAAATGTCGCTTTCATCACGTGTGCCCTAAAAGACACAGGCTCTAGACCTTCCTACAGGAGGAAGAGAGCGATTTTTAACTAATTAAGCATTGACCCTTTCCCCTACCTTCTCTTCTTGACCTATACCGTATTTCACCTGCGTGTCGTAGGGACTTTTAATTTGTACGTCGGGCATTTATCACCACGTGGGATGGTTAAAGGACTTGTCTTAGGTATTTATCCCGTTATTCACTGGCCATCAGAGGGACGATGTTGATTATCAGGCTTTCTTGATTTTGCAAGTCTAGGACCTTAATTTAGAAATCATTTTGCATCCCAAGCTAATTACTGCAATACTGTCAGGTGCAGAGTGCAGCCGGTACATTTGTAAATTACCAAGTAAAACTGCCTGTGAAAGAGTAGCGGACATGGTTATGCAAAGGACGCAGGTGGGGATGCACCAGCTAATCACTCGCTGAATATTTATCAGGTCTGCCTGGAGGCCGCTAAAATACGTAAGGGAAATAATCATTTCTCAGCATTTCATTGGTGTTTTATTTTATTTGCCAGATGCACGAAGTTCCCAAAACGACTTTACGAGCTAAAGACATCAAGAAAGAGAACACGTTTGATCCTTCAATAAATTTTTGTTAAAAGAAAAAAAAAGAAATTTTCTAAAATACTTTCTTAGAGCATATAACATAGGCCAAGTAGAGCTAACATAGTTTTCTTTAAGTTTGCGTAATTGTGATGCTTGATGATAGGAATGTCCTTTATATTTTTAACAAATGGAAGCTCTCCTGACTGAACATCAGTGGCGCATGCACTTGACAGATCCATTTACAATCTCTTGAGCCAGTCTTGGTGCTTCAAGAGCTGCACCTGCCTGGCGTTCTACCTGGTGAGAAATTTCACCACTTATGGTCGCCTCTCGAGTCCAAGGAGGCAAAAAGGGAAGAAGCAAAGAGGAATGAAGAGCAGGGCATGTCGGGGAAGTAGTCCCAATTCTCCATGAAACACTAGAAGCATCTCAAGCCATGGTTGTTTCTGCTTTTAAGCAAAGCAGAAATCCAATGGAACGTAGTGGAATGAAATAATTTCTTTTCTCAGAGTCATCTTTTATCTAAGACGGAGGTCCTGGCACATTTTACAAAGGTAAGCTTCTTTCTATGTCCCTGAGGCTTCGATAGGAGGATGGAGAGAGCTGGAGGATGAAGTTGCTGATAGCGGAATCCTGAGCAAAGTCATAGGGAAGACAAGAACAAAATGAGCCCTGGCAGCAGCCTGGGAATCTCCTGTGTACTCCATGGAGTGACTGTCTTAGCTGTCAGTAGATCAGATGGAACAATGTGTCTCTTTTCTTTCAGGTTGTGGCTTTGCATTCTTGCCTCAGTTGTTACTGTTTCTCCTGGTGGGTACGAGGAGGAATGATTAACTGGAAGCAGCTGATTCATAGTTGGGCTGGGCATGAAATCATCAGTAGCCTACATCTTAGCTCAGTTGGGGAGAGGGGACCGTGCACCCGGAGTGGGGAATTATCAATGTAGTGTAACACTGCCCCTAGCAAGGACTGATGGAAATGTGGATGTACTCCTGCAGCCCACCTGAAGTCCCCATGGTGTAACTAAAATGGAGGGGATTCAGGAAGGGAGAGCTCCCTGGGTTGGGGTAGTCAGTCAGTCATGAGGGCATGAGTAATTATTTTCGAATGTGCTATTTCATGGGGAAGGTGCAGGAGAAGAACAGGGAATGTCAGACTGAACGCTGAGTTTTTCAGAATCTGCCTCTGTCCTCTGCCTTTGAGGAGTAAGCTCAACACTGTTTGGAGAGGTGTCACCTAGACCAGGGGGACCCAGAGGCTGGAGGCTGGGATCAAAGCCAGAGCACCAAACAGATGACTCAGAATCAGAATGGTTTGAAGCCAGTGGTCTTTCACATGCAACTTACAACTTGCTGCTCTATGCAGCTAACTGGTCTGTTTTCAGATGGACCAGGGCATTTTCAAATTGGGCAATAGGAATTGCGTAAGTATCAAAAAAGCATCATTCTGAGATTTATGGTTACCAAGATGACTTAAGGCTTATATTTTATTCTATGCACTATATTCAAGGTTTAGGAGAGGCAAGGCAACTGCCAAAATGCATAAGCAGGCAGCAGTCAGATTCACTGTAACTGGAAGATCTCTAAATAGGTAGAGATGAGGATCTAGCTGAGAAGCAGAACACTAGAGTCAGGGCCCATTTTGGAGTAAGTTTAAGGAGCAGGATAATACTTTATAGGAGTGGATGAGTCAGATGCCCCAGTCAGAGGTTAGTTCCAAGGCTTCCAGGTCTGGTCCTGCAGGTTGCTCATAGCACAGGAGCACCCAGTCAAGAGACTAAGTAGGGGCTAAAACTCAACTCACATACTCCTCTCCAAGTGTACCTTTGGGCCTCTGTCTTCCCAGAAAAGCCGCCATTTTTAAATTCACACCAAGGTACCACACGGGTTAGTGGAGGCTCTGGCTGGTTGTGATTCCAGTTGGTTGTGTTGCCACTGAAAGAGCTTCTGTGGGCAGCCTCCCTGGAGTTTGAGGGTTGGAGACTTTGCTTCTAAGCAAGCCTTCTTCTAGGATCTCTTTCTGTCTCCTGTATCTCACAGCATCACTAGTCCCTGAATGGCTCAAGTTGAAAACCTAGGCATCATCCTTAGGCTTCCCTTTGTCTTACTCCCATATCCAATCCACGAGAAAGTTTAATTAGTACTTCCTCGAGGACAGACCTCAAATCTGTCCACCCCCAACCCTAGCCTAAGCTCTGTCTCCTGGGCCACTGCAGGACCACTTAATTGGTCTTCCTGCTTTCATTCTTGCCCTTCTCAATTTGGTCTCCACAAGTAGCCATCTTTTAAAAATGTACCTGTTTAAACCCACTTTATGTCTTGAATAAATGGAAAGATATGCCCTGTTCTCATACAGGAAGAGACACTGAAATGTCAGTTTTTCTTAAATTAAACCATAAATGTAACTTAGCCCAATGAAAGTGGAATTTTTTTAGAAGTAGACAAGCTAATTCAACAGTCCAAATGAAAAAGTAGGAATAAATATCCCACCAGATATTAATCAAGAACAAAAAGAATAACAAGCCCAAGGAAAAATAATGGCAAATGTCGTGAACAGATAGTTCTCAGAAAAGGAAATAACAAATAGTTCCTACGGTAAGATTCTCAACCTGTCTCATAAAAAGATAAATGTAAATTAAGACCATATTGAAACCCCACTGTGACTGAAGAGTTGGGCACACATAAAAAGTTTAAGGAACACACTGTTTCATTAAGGGTGTACAGAATCAAATGGTTTCATACATCATTAGCAGGATTGTAAATTGTCACACACAGACATGATACAGAGCAATTTGGCAATAATTGTCGGATTTAAAAATGTAACAAACCATTTGATGCAAGTACTTTTAAAAGGTTGATACATTTTATAAATGTAATCCTACCAATTCCACTTCTATAAATGTATCTTGCATATATAAATGCACGGGTACATGAAGGCATATGTATAAAGGTACACTGACTCCAGTAGCAAACAATTATTAAATGTCTATCCACAGGAGATTAGTTAGATCAATTATGCATTCATTTGCTAGAATTATTTGCAGCTGTTTAAAAAATGAGATTAATTATATGTACTGATACAGAAATATCTTCCAGATGTATGAGTGAAAATGCAAAATGCAGAAATGTGCATAGAATGTTAGCGTGTATGGGTTTTTAAAAAGATTATATATAAATATACATTTAAAATATCTGGGCTGGATGCAGTGGCGCATGCCTGTAATCCCAGCATTTTGGAAGGCCAAGGTGAGAGGATCATTTGAGCCCAGGAGTTTGAGACTAGACTGGACAATATAGTGAAACCCCGTGTCTACAAAAAAATATAAAAAATTAGCCAGGCATGGTGGCATGTGCCCGTCGTCCCAGCTACTCAGGACGCTGAGGCAGGAGAATTCCTTGAGCCCAGGAGATTGAGGCTGCAGGAGCCAAGATTGTACCTCTGCACTCCAGCCTGAGTGACAGAATGAGACCTCCCATCAAAATAAATAATACATGAATTGGTTTTTAGCCAAAGCCATAATGCTTGAATTCTTTGAAGATTTCAGATCTGGCCGGGTGCGGTGGCTCACACCTATAATCCTAGCACTTTGGGAGGCTGAGGCAGGCGGATTGCCTGAGTTCAGAAGTTCGAGACCAGCCTGGGCAACATGGTGAAACCCCATCTCTACTAAAATACAAAAAATTAACTGAGCGTGGCAGCGTGCACCTATAGTCCCAGCTACTCAGGAGGCTGAGGCAGGAGAATTGCTTGAAGCCAGGAGGCAGAGGTTGCAGTAAGCCGAGGTCATGCCACTGCACTCCACCCTGGGTGACAGAGTGAGACTCGATCTCCAAAAAGAAAAAAAAAAAATTCAGATCTGAAGGACCCACCCAAATAATTCCCATATCTTTTCATTCGTGACTAATTTAGTTGACATGGGAGAGGGTATTAAATTCACTCATAATGCTTCCCCAAACCTTGTTGGGGAGAAGTATCTGATCATGCACATTTCCTGAATTTTTTAAACAGGAGCCGGTGGCCTCTATCATCAATGGGAATTAACATATTGAAGTTTTTTCTAAAAAAAAATTTTAAAAAAAATTTATAAATGAATTTATTCAAACATATATAAAAACAGTTTCAAACAATGAATCATTGAATCCTTGTCACCCAGCTCCAACAATTATCAACTTGTGAAGAATCCTATTTCATCTATCTTCTTATCTCTTTATCTCTAGATAATAAAACCTTGAAATAAAACCACCATGAGGAAACTCCTGGGGGTGATGCTATGTTAACTGTCTGTTGGTTTCACAATTACGCACATATAAAACTCATCAAATTGTACACTTTAAGTATGTGCAGTTTATTGCAAATCAATTATACCACAATAAAACCTTGAATTTGTTGAAGGTTATAAAGAGCTAAGTTTAGCAAAACTAATAAACAAACTAGAAGAAGACTAGAAGAACCAGTTGGGTCTCCACTATGGCCTTCAGCTGACTTCGCCTGGAGGGCCAAGATAAGCCCACTCTGTCCAATAGATGTGAGGCTCAAGTTGAGTTCTCTTGCAAAAACTGAAACATGACCCTTCAGCTCTTTGGCAGACATTCTGCTAGTCCCAGGAATACAAAATAAAGAAGATACGCTCCCTGTCACTGAGGAGCTCAGGTCTTTCTTCTATAGCCCAAAAGGAGAAACGTTTAGCCTGGAGGAGAGTCTCATTTGAAAAAGTGCAATCCACCAGGTGCGGTGGCTCACGCCTGTAATCCCAGCACTTTGGGAGGCCGAGGCGGGCGGATCACAAGGTCAGGAGATCGAGACCCTCCTGGCTAACACGGTGAAACCCATCTCTACTAAAAATACAAAAAAATTAGCCGGGGGTGGTGGCGGGCGCCTGTAGTCCCAGCCACTCAGGAGGCTGAGGCAGGAGAATGGCGTGAACCCGGGAGGTGGAGCTTGCAGTAAGCCGAGATGGCGCCACTGCACTCCAGCCTGGGCGACAGAGTGGCACTCATGCTCAAAAAAGAAAAGAAAAGAAAAGAAAAAGCACAATTGCATGGGCAAAAGCAAGTAAATTTAAATGAAAAGAATGCCATTTATTTCAATTATCCCTTGAAAGGCATTAAACAATTAGATGCCCAATCCAATTTAGAACCCCCAGCCAGATGTTTTGATCCCCCTTTCATCTTCTTTCTTCCTCCTAACGTTCACTCTTATCTCCCACATTCTCAGAAGGCTTTCTGAAGTCCCCTTATGGCCGGGCTGTGGTGGCTTATGCCTGTAATCCCAGCACTTTTGGAGGCCAAGGAGGGTGGATTCCTTGAGGTCAGGAGTTCGAGACTAGCCTGGGCAACATGGAAAGCTCGTCTCTACCAAAAATATGAAAATTAGTGAGTCTTTAAATAAATAAGTCCCTTTGTCTACCCTCCCCAAAATAGATTTCTTCTACTGATAGCAAGAGCGGTTTTTATGCCCTCTCCTCTCTTTTATTATTTTTTGTACTCTTTATTATATATCACTTTTGACAAAAAATACCTCCACTTCTCTCTTTAAGGTAAGCCTTCTGTCCTCGTTTTATGATTTTGCATCATAAAAAGTCTAGGAATTAGTTGTGAACAGGATAGGTTAGAGTGGGATCAGCATCTGAGCAGAAAGAAAGTGCTGGCATTACCAAGATTCTCATTCTCTCATTCAACAATGAATGCTGAGTCCCAGAATACCAAGATATTATTTGTATATTATATATTGACACAGTCATGAGCAAAACATTGTCCTTACCTTTGTATAATTTACATTCCCTTTGGTGATTAGCATGGGAGAGGGATCCTAGCAAAATTTAACTTATCACATATGCTCACTTGTGTTTATTTATATAGTAGCCATAATTTTTTTTTTTTTTTTTTTGAAATGGAGTCTTGCTGTGTCGCCCGGACTGGAGTGCAGTGGCTGGATCTCAGCTCACTGCAAGCTCTGCCTCCTGGGTTTACGCCATTCTCCTGCCTCAGCCTCCCAAGTAGCTGGGACTACAGGCGCCCGCCACCTCGCCCGGCTAGTTTTTTGTATTTTTAGTAGAGACGGGGTTTCACCGTGTTAGCCAGGCTGGTCTCGAACTCCTGACCTCAGGTGATCCACCTGCCTTGGCCTCCCAAAATGCTGGGATTACAGGCATGAGCCACTGTGCCTGGCCAATAGCCATTATTTAATACACATGTGCGGCCAGGTAGTCCCAGCTACTTGGGAGGCTGAGACAGGAGAATTGCTTAAGCTGGGGAGGCAGAGGTTACAGTAAGCCAAGATTGTGCCATCACTCCAGCCTGGACATTGAAGCGTACCATGTCAAAAAAAACCACACACACACATGTGTAACTCCCTTCAAAACGTTGATCCTGTTTTAATCTGGATGGTTTGGTCAGGCGCGGTGGCTCATGCCTGTAATCCCAGCAGTTTGGGAGGCCGAGATGGGTAGATCATGAGGTCAGGAGTTCAAGACCAGCCTGGCCAAGATGGTGAAACCCCGCCTCTACTAAAAATACAAAAAAATTAGCCAAGTGTGGTGGCAGTCGCCTGTAATCCCAGCTACTTGGGAAGCTGAGGCAGAGAATTGCTTGAACCTGGGAGGCGGAAGTTGCAGTGAGCCGAGATCGTGCCGCTGTACTCCAGCCTGGGAGACAGAGCAAGACTCCATCTCAATAGTAATAATAATAATAATAATAATAATAATAATAATTTGGATGCTTTATGCTATACACAGTAATGGAGTAAATACTGTGGGACTGTGTACATACATGAATACAAATTCATCTTGTCACCTGTCACCTGTCTTTTGTCAGTTTAAGTTGCAGGCCCCCCATATTGGTGGGAGTAAAAACTCCCATCAATAGGCATAGGGCAGAGATTTAAGCAAAACTTGGCTCGGGACATATGTCTAACAAGGTTCATATAGATAAATCAGTAAGTGACAGAGAATGACCACCTCCTCTTAGAGCTATTTCACAAGATTCAATGTGGTGATGACAGCCTGGTGCTTTGGAAGGCACACATAATATTATTTGGCAAACTGTATAATCTGCCATTGTATCTGTGGTTAACATAGCCTTAGTACTAGAATGGTGACACTTCCCAAAGCCTTGGAATCTATTCAAATGTCGTTCAAATTTCTGTACAAAATGCAATTCTAACAAACAGGAAGAACATAAAAAATATTCAGAAACATAACTTAATAAACATAAACTGAGCACTTATGACATGCCCAGGCACTTTTATAGATGCTAGAGATAAACAATAAACAGAACAGTGTCTATTTGTTTGTTTGTTTTGCTTCTGTTTTGACATAGGGGTCTCACCACACTGCTCAGGCTGGCCTCAAACTTCTGGGCTCAAGCAATCCTTCTACCTCAGCCCCCTGAGTAACTGGGACTACAGTCATGTACTACTGTGCCCAGCCAGAACAGTTTCAGTGGGAGGGAGGGTGTCAAAGCTTGTTTAGAGGGAGTTTCAGAGAGAAAGGAAGGAGACAAATTGAAGTCAGAGGCTACAGAAAGCTGCTGCAAAGAAGAGTGAAAAAAGAGGGTGGCCAATGAGATCTAAGTACATTTTTATGGGAAAATAACAGTATTTTTGTACAAAAATAGGAATGGCCCTAGAGAGGAAAGGAAGCAGTAAACAAATATGTCAAATAGCTATGTTGGCTAAGTATGGTTGATAGGTGTCAAGGAGAAAAAATCTTTTCCTCCACCCACTTAGGTCTTGTGAATTAAACTCACAAAAGACAGATAACAAGCAAATTTATATATACATATAAATTTGTATACTTACTATATACTATTTATATATATAAATTTGTAAATTTGTATTTACGTGTGTGTGTGTGTGTGTGTGTGTGTAGGAACATAGAAAAAAAATGTGACTCAGCCAGATGTGGTGGTACATGCCTGTAATCCCAGCTACTCAGGAGGCTAAGGCAGGAGAATCTCTTGAACCCAGGAGGCGGAGGTTGCAGTGAGCCAAGATTGCGCCATTACCCTCCAGTCTGGGCAACAAGAGCAAAACTCCGTCTCAAAAAACAAACAACAACAAAAAAAACAAATGTGACTCAAAATGTTGCTTAGAATTTGGGGCTTATATACCATCTTCATGGACAAGAGGGAGAGAAAGACAACTTAGGGCAAAACCAATGACTTTTAGGAAAGATAAATGGGCTTTTAGAAGACCAGGTGGAAGATATGATAGTTTTGTGTCAATGTCTATTTAGGTGATCTCTTAATCCCGGTGTTGACTTGCCTCCGGTGATAAGAACCAATCTTCCCTGGTTATGAAACTCTCAGGGCTGGAATTTATGACAGTTGAGTTCTTTTGAGAGTCTCCACTTTCAAGGGAATCCAGAAAAAAAGAAAGTTTCTTCCCACATCTGCTCATTCTCAAATAGCTTCAGCTCAAAATAATTGTTATGTCACCACGGCATAGCCTGTGTTTTGGAGACAATGACAAAGCAAATATTAAAAAAAAGAAAAGCAACTGACTAGGCGCAGAGGCTCACCCCTGTAATCCCAGTACTTTAGGAGGTCTAGGTGGATGGATCACCTGAGGTCGGCAGTTCAAGACCAGCCTGGTCAACATGGTAAAACCCCGTCTCTACTAAAAATACAAAAATTAGCCAGGCGTGGTGGTGGCGCCTGTAATCCCAGTTACTTGGGAGGCTGAGGCAGGAGAATCGCTTGAACCCGAGAGGAGGGGGTTGCAGTGAGCCGAGATCGTGCCATTGCCCTCCAGCCTGGGAAACAGGAGTGAAATTCCGTCTCAAAAAAAAAAGGACCCAACCTTGCAGGCAGATATAAGAAAGACATAAGAAAAGTCACCCTGGTGTCGCAGGCCCACTTTGCGTTCTCTTCTGAAATGTTTGTTTTTTTGAGTCAAGTTTAGAAACAAACTGTGTATACTTGTGTTCAAGAGAATTTAGCATAGTAGAGATTTTAACAGATTAATTATGTTTCAAATTTAAAATGTATAAATGAGTAATGATTGTAGACTGAGATTTTAAGTTGAAATCATATGAATTTTGTAAACATTTTTAAAACACTTAAGAGAATTTTAAGATATCCACCAGTTGTATAAGTTTAATTCCTTAGGTTTATAAAAACTTACTTAAGTTTGTTTGTTTGTTTGTTTTAAGATGGATGGAGTCTCCCCCTGTTGCCCAGGCTGGGGTACAGTGGTGCAATCTCAGCTTACTGCAACCTCTGCCTCCCAGGTTCAAGCAATTCTCCTACCTCAGCTTCCTGAGTAGCTGAGATTACAAGTGTGCACCACAACGCCCAGCTAGTTTTTGTATTTTCAGTGGAGACAGGGTTTTGCCATGTTGGCCAGGCGGGTCGCAAACTCCTGACCTCAAGTGATCTGCACACCTCGGCCTCCCAAAGTGCTGGGATTACAGGCGTAAGCCACGGCACCCAGCCTTACTTAAGTTTTAAGTCTTTTTTATAAAACAATTTTTTTCATAGAGACAGGGTCTCACAATGTTACCCAGTCTGGTTTCAAACTCCTGAGCTCAAGTGACCCTCCCCGCTTGGCCTCCCAAAGCGCTGGGATTACAGGCATGAGCCACTGCACCCGGTCAAGTGTTAAGTCTCAATGAGGAAATCTTTGTCAGGCAATTGATAGTTTATTATTGTTTTCCTTAAACACGTAAAGTGATTTGTAAACAGAAGAGTCAGATTTGTAAGCTGCACTTAAAAACTTAAATATGTTTAACAATCTGTAACTGTAGTAAATTAAATATGAAATTTAAAAATATATCCAGGGCCGGGCGCGGTGGCTCAGCACTTTGGGAGGCCGAGACGGGCGGATCACGAGGTCAGGAGATCGAGACCATCCTGGCTAACACAGTGAAACCCCGTCTCTACTAAAAAATACAAAAAACTAGCCAGGCGAGGTGGCGGGCGCCTGTAGTCCCAGCTACTCCGGAGGCTGAGGCAGGAGAATGGCGTGAACCCAGGAGGCGGAGCTTGCAGTGAGCTGAGATCCGGCCACTGCTCTCCAGCCTGGGCAAGAGAGCGAGACTCCGTCTCAAAAAATAAAAATAAAAATATGTCCTCCTAAATATTTTTCTAGGCAAAAGAAAAGGATGACAAAGTAACCCCTGGGGACATAAAACCTCACATTGATGATTTTGTGTGTAATTTTGTCATTTATGCACATTTAACAAGCATCTAGGTATCACTAGGAGGCTTAAGTTTCATAAATCTGGTACTATGTGCACATAAATTCTTAAGAGTGCTTGAATTACTTTCTTAAAAGTATCAAACACATATTCAGAGTGAACTTGGACTAAAAGTTGACAAATTCAGAGTCGTTACCTCTGGCACTGGTGCTTCTCTTATAGTTTGGGTGTCAGTGATCAAAATACAGTTTTTGAGCTCCGAAAAAGTGTGGAGAAATGAAACTCAAACATTGAAAAAGAAATTTTGGCTCCCCAAATTTGCTCCATAGCCTTAGAAAAAATTTTAGTGGCATTTCAAAGGAGTAAATTAAATGGATGCAGAAAGCATGCTTTTTGATCAGAGCTGTTCTCAAACAACAATATCCAGTGAAGTTTCTCGAAACAAAGTCAACAATGACATTCCCTGGCCCATTTGGACCTATGAAATATTGTTTTTATATGTATAAACAGGCTGGGCGTGGTGGCTCATGCCTCTAATCTCAGCATTTTGGAAGCAGGTCACTTGAGGTCAGGAGTTCGACACCAGCCTGGCTAACATGGTGAAACCCCATCTCTACTAAAACTACAAAAGTTAGCTGGGCATGGTGGTGGGCACCTGTAATCCCAGCTACTCAGAAGGCTGAGGCAGGAGAATCACTTGAACCCGGGAGGTGGAGGTTGCAGTGAGCCAATATCATGCCACTGCGCTCCAGCCTGGGTGACAGAGCAAGACTCCGTCTCAAAAAATTAATTAATTAATTAATTAATTAATGTATAAACATTGTCTCTAATAAATACCTTTACTTGACACAAGGTTATTTAGTTATCTATAGCTGACTAAACTGACTACATTATTTATAAAGTGTAACAAGACAGAAACCTTAATACAAAAACACTTAACATTTACTGAATGTTTAACGATGTCCCAGGAAATATTTGAAGCACTTTATAGGCAGATTTTAACTCATTCAATCCTTACATCATATGTGGTGAACGTTTATATTATCTCCATGCAACCTATAAGGAAACCGAGGAGCAAAGAGGTTACATGACACAGCTGAGCGCACACACCAGGTAACTAGCAGAGTAGAGATTTGAACCTCTGCAGCCTTACCCGCAGAACAGCCCTAAGTCCATCCACTCAATGGTTTCCCATGCATGGCTAGCAGCAGCATCTTTTCTTTGAGAGCCCTTAGAGCTTGACAAGAGGAATTCTCCCAAGTTGGTCCTCTCAAGGGTGGAGTAGGATTTTGCTTTTCCAGTTCAGGGGATCTTTTGGTGAAGAACTAAAGCTGCTGCTGACACAATGTAAATATTGAAAGAATCGAGAGCAGCCAAGTCTTCCATCTACTGGTGTGAGAATGACTCTGGTGATTGAACGTGAAGCTTCCTTATGTCGCTCAAAGGAGGAACAAACAAGCAAAACAAATATTTCACTGGAGTCTCCACCTGTTTGTTAGGTTTTTCTTTCTTCGATAGAGTGTATAATTGACCTGGAGCACTTGGACTAGGCAAAGATGTAAATGAACACAAACTCCTATACTTGATGATTTCTTTCTTTCTTTTTTTTTTTTTAGACAGAGTCTCACTCTGTTGCCCAGGCTGGAGTGCAGTGGCACGATCTCAGCTCACTGCAACCTCTGCCTCCTGGGTTCAAGTGATTCTCCTGCCTCAGCCTCCTGAGTAGCTGGGACTACAGGCGCCCCCCACCACGCCCAGCTAATTTTTGTATTTTTAGTAGAGACGAGGTTTCACCATGTTGGCCAGGATGTTCTCAATCTCTTGACCTTGTGATCCGCTTGCCTTGGCCTCCCAAAGTGCTGGGATTACAGGCGTGAGCCATGGTGCCCAGCCTACTCGATGATTTCTTATTCCACAACTGTCTGCATTTTAACCTGGGAGGCTGTAAGAAGCAAGCAATCCTTAGTGAATACTAATTTCATCTGTGCAAGTTGAGAATGGGTGACAATTATGTGCCTTTGCGATTGCGAACTATCTGTGTTTGGTCATATTCTGTGCTCTCCATCATGTGCCCAGGAGAATTCTTCTCTTACATGCAATACATTCTGTCTTTTTTGTTTTGTTTTGAGACAGGGTCTCACTCTGTCATCCAGTTTGGAGTGAGTGTCGTGGCACACAATCTCAGCTCGTTGCAACCTCTGCCTCACAGACTTAGGCGATCCTCCCACCTCAACACCCCCGAGTAACTAGGGCTACAGGTGCGCACTACCATGCCTGGCTAATTTTTGAGTTTTTCTGTAGAGACAGCATTTGCCATGTTGCCCAGGCTAGTCTCAAACTCCTGGCCTCAACAGATCCACCCACCTCAGCCTCCCAAAGTGCTGGGATAACAAGCGTGAGCTACTGCTCTGGCCACAATACTTTCGTTTATGGATAGAATGTGGTACAGACAATGATATTACAGACAACGTCAAAGTCTAGGTAGCAGCAAATGACAAGTTTGCTTTATGGTTGTTATACATAGTTTTTTCCTACATAGTTTCTTCAACACAGACTAGCAAACTCATTAAAATGGATAAAACTGTCTTAAACTCATCAGTCTGAATCTAAAGTACTACGAGCTGAGCGTTCCAAATCCAAAAATCCAAAATGGTCCAAAACCTAAATCTTTTTGAGCTCTGACATGACAGTCAAAGGGAAATGCTTGTTGGAGCATTTTGGATATCAGATATTCAGATAAGGGATGTTCAACCAGTAAGTCTAATACAAATATTCCCAAGCCCCAAAAATCTGAAATCCAAAACACTTCTGGTCCTAAGCATTTTGGATAAAGGATGCTTAACCTGATAAATGAGATTGTAGAAAGACTTGGGCCAGATACACCTAGTTTTATGCCATAGATGTGAAATGAATAAAGCATTGCAAATGAAATCTACTATTGCCCCAGGTAAAGGAGCTAGACCATCAAGACAAAAATACCTGTCGGCAGTTTCTGTTGGGCTTTGCATGGACATAAAGATAACCAGGCAGGAATTGAGTATAACCACAGCATGGCCATATTTGCTCAGCGTACTCCTTCGCAAGTCAGTGGTAGTAGAACATCCTACTTGCTATTAAGCAGTTCCCGTCTTTCTGGGTTCTTTCTCTTTGTTTCCACAACACTCCACTCTTATCTCCAACACAGTCTGGAAATTACCTTTTTATGTTGTCTCACCAACTACAAGAGTTATAAAACACTTTCTTGATACCTCTCCCACTTTGTGGTACAACATCTAGCATATTCCAGGTCCATTCGCTCCACACCCGATAAATATTACTTGAGTGCTCCCTATATACCAGACACTGGGGATGCAGCAGTTACTCAGATAAAGTCCCTCCTCTATGGAGCTTCCATTCGAGTTTGCTGTGCTGAACTGAAGGAGAATCTGGTGCCAGACCTCCTCTTATTGACCACACCATTCATATAATATTAACTCCTTCAGCTGATGTACTTGCATTTAATTTTTTTTTTTTTTTGACAAAGGTGCGGTGGCTCATGCCTATAATCCTAGCACTGTGGGAGGCCAAGGCAGGCAGATTACCCAAGGTAAGGAGTTTGAGACCAGCCTGGCCAACATGGTGAAACCCTGTCTCTACTAAAAATACAAAATTAGCTGGGCATGGTGGCTCGTGCCTGCAGTCCCAGCTACTTGGGAGGCTGAGGCAGGAGAATTACTTGAATCTGGGAGGTGAAGATTGCAGTGAGCCAAGATGGCACCATTGCACTCCAGCCTGGACGACACGAGAAAAACTCCATCTAAAATAAAATAATAAAATAAAATAAAAAATTTTTGAGGATGGGGGATCTGTGGATTATCTTTCTGGTTTTCGCTGAAATCTCCCGCATCGGCAGGAAAGTAGGGGAATACTTGAGAGGACAGGTGGCCTTTTTGCCTCCTCATCATTCCAGATTTAACAACAAGGGATTTGGAAATAAATTCCCCTTTTGGTGCCTGTGAAATGGGAGATTTTCAAAAGGGGTGTTAATTAGTCTCTTCTCCCTCTCTTAGTCTGTTGGGACTGCTATAACAATGCTATAGACTGGATGACTTGTAAACAATGAGCATTTAGCTGGGCTGGGTGGATCACGCCTGTAATCCTAGCACTTTGGGAGGCTGAGGCAGGCAGATCATGAGGTCAAGAGTTTGAGACCAGCCTGGCCAACATGATGAAACCCCATCTCTACTACAAAAACAAAAATTAGCCAGGCATGGTGGTGCATGCCTATAATCCCAGCTACTTGGGAGGCTGAGGCAGGAGAATCACTTGAACCCAGGAGGTGGAGGTTCCAGTGAGCTGAGAGTGAGCCATTGCACTCCAGCCTGGGCGACAGAGTAAGACTCCGTCTCAGGGGAAAAAAAAAAAAAAGCATTTATTTCTCACAATTCTGAAGTCTGGGAAGTCCAAGATCAAGGTGCTGGCAGGTTTGGCATCTGGTGAGGGCCACTTTCTGGCTTAGAGATGACACCTTCTTGCTGTGTCCTCACAGGCTGAGAAGGACGAGACTCTCCCGAGTCTCTTTTATAAGGGCACTAATCCCATTCACAAGGGCTTTGCCCTCATGACCTGATCACCTCCCAAAGGCCTCCCCGCCTGATGCTCGCAGGTTGGGGGTTAGGATCTTAGCATATGAATTTGGGGGGAGACATTAATATTGTCTGTAGCACCTCTGCTTCTTTGCTTCCCTTCCTCTGCCTGGAGGCTGATACTCAGATTGCCTGGGACTTTTGTTTGTTTGTTTGTTTGTTTTTGGCTCACTGCAAGCTCCGCCTCCCGGGTTCACGCCATTCTCCTGCCTCAGCCTCCTGAGTAGCTGGGACTACAGGCACCCGCCCCGGCGCCTGGCTAATTTTTTGTGTTTTTAGTAGAGACAGGGTTTCACCGTGGTCTTGATCTCCTGACCTTGTGATCCACCCGCCCCGGCCTCCCAAAGTGCTGGGATTACAGGCGTGAGCCACCACGCCTGGCTGTTTGTTTGTTTTGTTATTGTTATTGTTGTTGTTTTGTTTGTTTTGTTATTGTTATTGTTGTTGTTTTGTTTGTTTTGTTTCGTTTTGAGACGGATTTTCTCTCCTGTTGCCCAGGCTGTAGTGCAGTGGTGCGATCTTGGCTCACCACAACCTCCACCTCCCCGGTTCAAGTGATTCTCCTGCCTCAGCCTCCCGAGTAACTGAGATTACAGGCATGTGCCACCATGCCCAGCTAATTTTGCATTTTTAGTAGAGATGGGGTTTCACCATGTTGACCAGACTGGTCTCAAACTCCTGACCTCAGGTGATCTGCCCACCTCGGCCTCCCAAAGTGCTGGGATTACAGGTGTGAGCCACTGCACCCAGTCATGGGTGATTTTTAATTTTTTTTTTTTTGTAGAGATACTATCTTGCTATGTTGTCCAGGCTGGTCTCAAACTCCTAGCCTCAAGCAATCCCCCGTCTTGGCTTCCCAAAGTGCATGAGCCACTATGCCTGGCCTAGATCTATTTGTCTTGGTCCAGTGATCAAGGATTTTGGGAGATGCTCTAACTTCATTTCACTTCTAAGTGATCATCCATCACAATTACGCTTCACACTTTAGTCTTAAGTTCTTCTGATTTTCCAACTTATTTCACCAAATAATCATCGTTCAATAAATACTAAGGTGAACAGGAAGAGCTCTCATCCAAAGAAATTCTTTAGGGAAAAAAAAAGGATTTAGTAAAAACCATTCACAGCTATTAATTTATCCTTTTACGCAATTGAATTTTCAGATCTAGAGTGTCTTAATATACCTATAACTATATCCATTTCTACCTACTCCAATATCTAGAAAATGTTGAATTGTTAGACTGAACTATCAATCACCAACTATTTTGATAATATAAAATAGCTTAACCATCACAGTTTGTCTCAAGTTGCTTCATAGGAGAAACAGATCCATAGAGAAATAGATACGTGTATATTTTTAGGGAAGGATGTGAAGGTTAGGGAGAGACCATCTCTTCATGCTGCGGTTGTATTCCCTGTAGGAATATACAAAATGGATTTCTATTTAGTGGAAAAGATGCTGCATGGATTTCAGATGTGGTCAGCTGAGATGCTGGCGCCCTTATTCGTCTGTACAGAACCAGGCAGAGGGCTCTGAATTAATAAATCCCAGAAGCAGAAACATCTCCACTTCACAACTAAGCATGCTGAGGCCAGACGTTCTCAAATAAAACAAAGTGGAGAGCTAAAGTCATTGTGATTTTCCCTGAAACATTCGGCAAATTAGAGCCAAAAATGTGTTCCCTAGAATTTTAGGAACACTGCCTT
>NW_012104299.1:701891-703840 GCF_000951045.1 Mandrillus leucophaeus
GATTGGAGCAAAAACAGTAGAAAATGTCCAGTTATATTAGAAACTCTATCAATGTCAAGTTGTTATGAAAGTTGCTACTCTTTTGTCCATTGTCTGAGAGATTCTGTAAACAGAAGCCTGTGGTCTCTGCCTCCTGCTCACCATCACTTTGCTCACAGGCTGAGGCTCCTGGAGGGGCTGGCTGAGCAGCTGGAGTCTTGTGTGCCTCCTTAGGCTCACAAAAAAACCTAGACAGCAAAACACTTGTATTCTTCAAGCTTTTCTGTGGGAGGATTTCTACTAGCAGATCAGTGGCACCTGATAGGAAGATCTGGAATTCGTAAGCAAACAAGAATTCCATGTATGTTATGTAAATTTGTACTGAAGGATGCAATTGAGGGCCGGGTGTGGTGACTCTCTCCTGTAATCCCAGCACTTCAGGAGGCTGAGGCGGGCAGATCACTTGAGGTCACGAGATTGAGACCAGCCTGGCCAATATGGTGAAACCCCGTCTCTATTAAAAATACAAAAATTAGCCACGTGTGGTGGCAGGCACCTGTAGTCCCAGCTACTTGGGAGACTGAGGCAGGAGAATTGCTTGAACCTGGAAGGTGGGAGGTTGCAGTGAACTGAGACGGCATCATTTCATTCTAGCCTGGGCAACAAAGACTTTAAAGAGGAACGTAATTGACATTCTGTAGCTCCTTGACAGTGCTTCATGGACTTTCAGAAAATAAAGGAGAGAAGCGTTTTAGAGTCAAACAGATCTAGATGTAGTTCCCAGCGCCAATCCATTTGACTGTGTGACATGGATAATTTAACTTCCCTGAACCTCCATTTCCTCTTCTGTAAAGTGGGAATAATAATGAACATCCCCCCGAAAGCTGCTGAGAGAATTAAGTGAGATGGAGTTCGTGAGGCACAAAGCCCAGTACCTGGCATATAGTAGATGTTCAATAAATCTAAGTTCCCTGCCTAAGACATGTATATTGGGGATTGAAGACAGAAAGGATCACAAGGGGAGAAAAAAGGAAGACAAGGAAGGGAAAGCTGGGGTCAGCAGGAGTAAGAATCAGTAAAACATGTTTTCTCATGTGACTCTGCTTGAGTTTGCCTGCACTCCTCTATCTTGAGTGTGTGCTTTTCTCTTTGCAATAAATCTCTGTAATTTCATTATTTTCTGACCCATCCTTGAATGTCTTCTTGTGATGATGTCAAGAGCCTGGACACCAGCTGGGGTCGAGTTCCCATCAGTGTTTGGGGACCTCCCCCGGCCCACCGTGTCATCTCTATGGCCATCCAGCCTGGAGTGTCGTCACCAAATTCTAGAACCACCAACAGTTTGTAAGTCCTACTCCAATTCCTTGTTCCTTGGGGTTAACTGCAGCCTAAGTCCCCTCAGCTGTAACGCCTCTGCTTCCTCTGGCTGGAAAACCCAGTTTATCTTGATGGGATGAGAGGGAGGTGGGAAGGTTTCAATCTACACTGAGTAGCCCTGAGGAGCCACTGTCCTCCCTGACTGGAGGCTATTGAGGGTAGAGGGTAAAATCCCACATCGTGCAGTGGCTGGATGGCTTCCAAGGAGCACTATGACTTTTTCCTGGGAAGGATCTTCTGTCTTCCCAAGGGACCAGCTTTGCCAAGACACTGACCCTGGTTGGGAGCTGTTTCGTTTTTCCTGTCTCTCTTTAAACTCAGCTTTTTAGCTGGGCATGGTGGCTCACACCTGTCATCCCAGCAATTTGGGAGGCTGAGGTGGGCAGATCACTTGAGGTCAGGAGGTCGAGACCAGCCTGGCCAACATGGTGAAACTCTGTCTCTACCAAAAATACAAAAATTAGCCGGGTGTGGTGGCACACGCCTGTACTCTCAGCTACTCGGGAGGCTGAGGCACAAGAATCACTTGAATCCAGGAGGTGGAGCTTGCAGTGAGCCGAGATCACACCACTGCACTCCAGCCTGGGCAACAG
>NW_012104299.1:703890-707544 GCF_000951045.1 Mandrillus leucophaeus
TGAGGGTAGAGGGTAAAATCCCACATCGTGCAGTGGCTGGATGGCTTCCAAGGAGCACTATGACTTTTTCCTGGGAAGGATCTTCTGTCTTCCCAAGGGACCAGCTTTGCCAAGACACTGACCCTGGTTGGGAGCTGTTTCGTTTTTCCTGTCTCTCTTTAAACTCAGCTTTTTAGCTGGGCATGGTGGCTCACACCTGTCATCCCAGCAATTTGGGAGGCTGAGGTGGGCAGATCACTTGAGGTCAGGAGGTCGAGACCAGCCTGGCCAACATGGTGAAACTCTGTCTCTACCAAAAATACAAAAATTAGCCGGGTGTGGTGGCACACGCCTGTACTCTCAGCTACTCGGGAGGCTGAGGCACAAGAATCACTTGAATCCAGGAGGTGGAGCTTGCAGTGAGCCGAGATCACACCACTGCACTCCAGCCTGGGCAACAGAGTGAGAGTCCATCTCAAAAAAAAAGAACAAAAACAAAACAAGAAAACTCTGCGTTTGCAATTTTGTCTTCTCATGCTGCTGCTTCTTACTTCACACAAAAGTTTAGGGAACTCTGGACACAGCAAGATAGGCCCCCTAGACACTGCCCTCTGGAATGCCAAACCCAGGCCTATGATGCTTAAGGGGTTCCTTCAGGGTCCCTGTTTATTGGCTGTGCTGAATCGTCTCTACTTCCAAGTTGTGCTTGGTGATAAACATCCAGATGGACATCAGCAGGTTTGCGACTTTCAAATGAGACCTACAGCTCGTCCAGCTTGTCTTTGAAAGCCTTCCTGTGTTCAAAGTCCCAGGGGCCACAGATCCCTGGACAACTAGGACTTCAGGGATTCCTGGATGCCAAGACAGTCAGCCAAGGGGATAGGAATGCCTGTCTTCTGTCATGGCCATGGAGGTGGCCAATGGTAAGGGCTGAGCTCCTGCACTTGGCATTTCATTAGCTGAGGACCATGAACAATACACTGTGGGGACCACATCTGTGCCTAACAATGACCCTAATTGGAAAGATCAGCAGAGCCTGGCTAATGTAAGAAAAATAAATCATATGGTGACTTGTTTAGTGGAGGGAATAAAAAATGTACCAGGCTGGGCATGGTGGCTCACGCCTATAATCTCAGAACTTTGGGAGGCAGAGGTAGATAGATCACATCATCTCAGGAATTTGAGACCAGCCTGGGCAACATGGTGAAACCCCATCTCTACAAAAAACACAAAACTTAGCCAGGTGTGTTGGCATGTGCCTGTAGTCCCAACTACTTAGGAGGCTGAGGTGGGAGGATGGCTTGAGCCCAGGAGGTGGAGGTTGTAGTTAGTTAAGATCATGCCACTGCACTCCAGTCTGGTCAACAGAGCCAGACCCCATCTCAAAAAATGAAAAGAAAAAGGAAATAAAAATGTACCGCTAAGCCTATGAACTATAATAAAATAAGGGGAATAACTCAAGGAAAGGATGACAACCCAGATTTGTGTCAGGGGTGACTTGTGGAAGCCCTAACAAAATATGCTAACGTCAACCTCAATGCTGATGCTGGACAAATTTTACTGGAGACACACTTCATTAACCAGTCAGCACCTGACATCAGAATAAAATTACAGAAATTGGCTTTAGAACCCTAAACGCCTATTAATCCAATGCTTGATGTGACTTTGGGGTATTTGATAATAGGGACGGGGCTGAAGAGCCTGAAAGGATCTAGCATGGCAAACAACAGAACAGACAGCATGCCACAATGATAGCAGTCACTGTAAGTAGCTCCCTGCAACCTCAGGGTCACCCGGGGAGATGCTTCGTCCGTGGACCAAACAGGCCTAACAGCAAACCTGCAGGCAATGGTTGCTGCTTCAAGTGTTGGAAGCCGGATCATTAGAGCAAAGACTGTCTCAGTCAGGGGACCCCTCCTTTTTTTGAGATGGAGTCTTGCTCTGGAGTGCAGTGGTGCGATCTCAGCTCACTGCAACCTCCGCCTCCTGGGTTCAGGCGATTCTCCTGCCTCAACCTCCCGAGTAGCTGGGATTACAGGCACGCACCACCATGCCTGGATAATTTTTGTAGTTTTAGTAGAGATGGGGTTTCATCATGTTGGCCAGGCTGATCTCGAACTCCTGACCTCAAGTGATCCAACTGCCTCGGCCTCCCAAAGTGCTGGGATTACAGGCGTGAGCCACTGCGCCCGGCCCTACAGTGTCAAATCCTTATACCGTATTTACCCAAATACCAGAGACACCAGTTGGTTCATGGTATTAGATTTCGGTAATGCTTTATTTTGTATCCTTTTGCACTCTGCCTCTCAATATTTGTTTGCTTTTGGATGGACTAATCCTGAAACGAATATTACCCAGCAGTACACCTGGATAGTACTGCCTCAAGGCTTTAGGGATAGCCCTCACTTGTTCAGAAATGCACAAGAATTAAGAGAGCGGCTGAGCACATGGGCTCACACCTGTAATCCCAGCACTTTGGGAGGCTGAGGCGGGCAGATCACGAGGTCAGGAGATCGAGACCATCCTGGCCAACATAGTGAAACCCCTTCTCTACTAAAATACAAAAAATTAGGCAGGTGTGGTGGCACGCACCTGTAGTCCCAGCTACTTGGGAGGCTGAGGCAGGGGAATCGCTTGAACCAGGGAGGCAGAGGTTGCAGTGAGCCGAGATAGCACCATTGCACCGTTGCACTCCAGCCTGGGCAACAGAGTAATTCTCCGTCTCAAAAGAAAAAAAAAAAGAGAGACAGATTCATTCTTTGATGTTATACATTTTTATTATCTGTTTTAATGCAAGCTGAACTAGTCACTGTTGTGCAGAAACCAGCCAGTTATTGATCAGGTGACTACAGGCTGGGAATAGAATATTTGGGATAAGATAATTAAAGTAACTATGGGCAGTCCTATTATTGTAGGGGTAATGAAAGAGGCAAATGGATTTTCATTCATGTTAATTCTCAAGGGGTTTTGTGCTCCTATGATTAGAACTTTTTTTAGCATTAGGTCTGCACCACAGTTCTGATAAATTTCCATCTTTTTCCAGGAATCTTCATGAATATTCCACCCCTTGATTCAATAAACCCATAAAGGTAGGGACTCCAAACCCCATTACACTTGCACTGCCCTTTCTTAAGTGTGTAATTCTCCCTTTGCAATAAATCTCTGTACTTACACTGAAAAAAAAAAAAAATAACTTTTTTTTTTTCAGGGTCTCACTCTGTCACCCAGGCTGGAGTGCAGTGGTGCTATCACTTCTCACTGCATTTCAACCTCCAAGACTCAAGCCATCTTCTCACCTCAGCCTCCCAAGTAGCTGGGACTACAGGCACAGGCCACCATGCCCAGCTAATCTTTTTATTTATTTATTTATTTATTTATTTATTTTTGTAGAGATGGGGTCTTGCTATGTTGCTCAAGCTGGTCTTGAACTCCTGGCCTCAAGCAATCCTACCACCTCAGCTTTCCAAAATGCTGGGATTACAGGCATGAGCCACCATACCTGGCCATGATAAAACTCCTTTTTGTCATGGAGAAAATCCTCAGTGCTCCACGCTCAGCTGCTACATGTTCCAGAGCTTCACTTCTCCCTCCCAAGGTTCAGCCTTTGGCCATTTCATTCCTCATTAACACCTTCCCTGGGAAGAAGAAGAGAGAGAAGCTGGAGCTCTGGTCAGT
>NW_012104299.1:707594-715015 GCF_000951045.1 Mandrillus leucophaeus
AGAACTTTTTTTAGCATTAGGTCTGCACCACAGTTCTGATAAATTTCCATCTTTTTCCAGGAATCTTCATGAATATTCCACCCCTTGATTCAATAAACCCATAAAGGTAGGGACTCCAAACCCCATTACACTTGCACTGCCCTTTCTTAAGTGTGTAATTCTCCCTTTGCAATAAATCTCTGTACTTACACTGAAAAAAAAAAAAAATAACTTTTTTTTTTTCAGGGTCTCACTCTGTCACCCAGGCTGGAGTGCAGTGGTGCTATCACTTCTCACTGCATTTCAACCTCCAAGACTCAAGCCATCTTCTCACCTCAGCCTCCCAAGTAGCTGGGACTACAGGCACAGGCCACCATGCCCAGCTAATCTTTTTATTTATTTATTTATTTATTTATTTATTTTTGTAGAGATGGGGTCTTGCTATGTTGCTCAAGCTGGTCTTGAACTCCTGGCCTCAAGCAATCCTACTACCTCAGCTTTCCAAAATGCTGGGATTACAGGCATGAGCCACCATACCTGGCCATGATAAAACTCCTTTTTGTCATGGAGAAAATCCTCAGTGCTCCACGCTCAGCTGCTACATGTTCCAGAGCTTCACTTCTCCCTCCCAAGGTTCAGCCTTTGGCCATTTCATTCCTCATTAACACCTTCCCTGGGAAGAAGAAGAGAGAGAAGCTGGAGCTCTGGTCAGTCAATTTTGCCATTAGTAACTCTTGCCAAGATTGAGTTGGGAGAGGAAAAGAAGCAGTCAAAATAAAGGTTAGGAATTATGTATATATTTTTATGATATAGCCCTCTATCTCTCTGTCTCTCATTTCTCTTTACTGAAACTCTCTGTAGAAAAGTCTGGGTCCCACATCTCCACTTCCTCACCCCCACTCATTGCTTAACCCCACTCCCAATCCAGTGTTTTACTGGGCTTGTCTTTTCCAAGGCCATGAATAGTCTCTTGGTTGCCAAATCATAGGGCCTTTTCTTATCTATGTGGTATTGGAATGGCTAACCTTAACACTCACTGTTCATATAGCCAGCTATGCCTTTATCTTCTGAGAATACTTGTTGTCTACCCAACTCCATTTGCCCCTTCTGCTTTGCAATGCTTTTCTAGGGATATGTGCCCATCTAAGATACTACACTCCTAAACTCCTTTGCAGCTACAAGTGACCAGTGAGATGTGAGCAGGATTACGCACAGAAAGCCATCAGTCACTTCTTTTGGCAGCTTGGACAGGACTCTGACTGTAGCCTCCTTTTTCCAGCCAGCCAGGGCTTTGGAGACCTGAGATCATTACATCCTAATGAAATTTCCTTTTCCCGAATACAGCTGTGGTATAAGCAGCCCCCTGTAGAATAAGTGTTCTGGGAGGCTGCAGCTGTACCTTTGGGGGTCCCTGAGAAAGGGAATGGGAAATTCATCTGGGAGAAGAGGGTTTCTGTGTGAAGCATTGAGAATGATCCTTAGTTGTCCTTTCTGGTGCAAAGAGTGACATATCCAGAGACAACAGAGCTGCAGAGGATAGAGACAGGAGCCCCACCTAGGCACCAGCACAAGCCAGGCTGGAAGGGGGACCTCTTAGCTTGAGCCGCATGAAAATGCCCAGGTTCCTGCTTGTGCTCAGAGAATTGGAGGAGGGATAGGAGTGAGAAGTGCTGTGCAGAGGCCTCTGGAAGTCAATCTGACACTTCAGCTGAGGATGAGAAGCAGGCCTCATCAGGAGGACGGGTGGGACTGGGGTGGGGTGGGGCTGCATGGGAATGATTGTGCGGCGAGTAGACCAGCCAAGTAGGAAAAGATCAGCAAGGTGTATAAAGGCCACTGGGGAATATTCCTAGTTAGCGTGGGGGACCTTGGGCGCAGTGAGTCACTGTGGCATTACACAATCCTTGATGGTTTTGTTTTCTCAGTGACACATCTTCCTGATACATTGTGGTCACTCTACTGGCTAGTCTGGAAGTAGTGCCAGCTCACTGAGTCATCTACTGGAAAGACTGTCTTAGGCATGTTAAACCTTGAAAAGATAATCTGCAGTGTAGTGGGGAGGTCCATAGGGCTCAGATGAATTCCTGAGACTTTGGGTAAATCCTATTCTCTTCTGAGCCTCAGTTTTCTCAGCTGTGAAATGGGAGTGGGATTCCACTTATGTGAACAAAGCCTATTGGCTTTGTTGTAAGGGCTAACTGAGGTTATGTATTTATTTTTTATTTTTATTTTATTTATTATTATTATTATTTGGAGATGGAGTCTTGCCCTGCCACCCAGACTGGAGTGCAGTGGTGCAATCTCGGCTCACTGCAACCTCCACTTCCCGCGTGGAAGCAATTCTCCTGTCTCAGCCTCCCAAGTAGCTGGGATTACAGGCTCATGCCGCCACGCCCAGCTAATTTTTTTTTTTTTTTTTGTATTTTAGTAGAGAGACAGCGTTTCACCACGTTGCCCAGGCTGGTCTCGAACTCCTGAGCTCAGGCAATCCGCCCACCTCAGCCTCCCAAAGCTCTAGGATTACAGGTGTGAGCCACTGTGCCTGGCCTATTTTTATTTGTTTTATTTTTGAGACAGGGTCTCACTTGGTCACCCAGGCTGGAGTGCAGTGGTGCGATCTTGGCTCACTGCCTCCCAGGCTCAAGCAAGCCTCCCACCTCAGCCTCCCACCTCAGCCTCCCAGTAGCTGGGATTACAGGCATGCACCACCATGTCAGGCCAATTTTTGTATTTTTGGTAGAGACGGGGTCTCACTATGCTTGAGTTTGAGAACTCCTAGGCTTAGGCTATCCTGCCTTGGCCTCCCAAAGTGTTGGGATTACAGGCATGAGCCACCATGCTGGGTGAGGACTGAAATTTGAGGCCAGCCTGGGCAACATAGTGAGACCCTGCCTCTACAAAAAACGTTAAAAATAATTAGCTGGGCATGGTTGCCTATGCCTGTAACACTAACTACTCAGGAGGCTGCGGTAGGAGGATTGTTAGAGCCCAGGAAGTGGAGGCTGCAGCTGGGTGAGGGAGCAAGACTCTGTCTCTAAAAAATTTTTGTAAATAGGCTGGGCGCAGTGGCTCACGCCTGTAATCCCAGCACTTTGGGAGGCTGAGGCGGGCAGATCACGAGGTCAGGAGATTGAGACCATCCTGGCTAACGCGGTAAAACCCCATCTCTACTAAAAATACAAAAAATTAGCCATGCGAAGTGGCAGGCGCCTGTAGTCCCAGCTACTCGGGAGGCTGAGGCAGGAGAATGGTGTGAACCCAGGAGGCGGAGTTTGCAGTGAGCCGAGATCGCGCCACTGCACTCCAGCCTGGGCGACAGAGCGAGACTTCATTTCAAAAAAAAAAAAAGTAAATAATAATGGTTTAAAAAAAATTCAGACTCTTTCTGAGACTTATACATGGTTTAATGAATTCCCTTTCTTCTTCTTCTTTGTGCAATGGCTGTCTCTAACACAAGGTTTAGACTTTTGAATTTTTTTTTTTTTTTTTGTGCAGATACCATTTCTTTTTCTTTTTTAGACACAGGATCTTGCTCTGTCACTGTCAACTAGGCTGGAGTGTGTAGCAATCACAGCTCACTGAGACCTCCAACTTCTGGGCACAAGGGATCCTGCCACCTCAGCCTCTTGAGTAGCTGGGACTACAGTTGTGTACCACCAGGCCCAGCTACATTTTTTTAAGAGATGGGGGTCTTGGTACATTGTCCAGGCTGGTCTTGAACTCCTGGACTCAAGCAATTCTTCTGTCCTGGCCTCCCAAAGTACTGGGGTTGCAGGCATGAGCCACTGTGCCCAGCTTTTTGTTGTTGTTGTGTTTTTGTGTTGTTGTTGTTTTGTTGTTTTGAGAGACGGGCTCTCTCTCTGTCTCCCAGGCTAGAGTGCAGTGGCATAATCATAGGTCACTATAGCCTTGAACTACTGGGCTCAAGCAATCCTCTTATCTTAACTTCCAGAGTAGCTAGGAATTTAGGTGTGTGCCACCACACCTGGCTAATTTTTAAATTTTTTATAGAAATGGAGTCTCACTATGTTGGCCAGGTTGGTCTCAAACTCCTGGCCTCAAGCAATCCCCCTGCCTTGGTTTCCCAAGGTGCTGGGATTACAGCCTTGATCCACCATGCCTGACCAGCACAGATAATTTTTAATGATTGTTTCATACTCCAGATGTCAGCCTGCTTTGCAAAAATGTAGCAGTATCTATTATGTTCTTTGTAAAGATATAAGCAATAAAAACTCACACTGCAAAACTTTCACAAATGTAATTTCATTTGTTCTTCACCAAAGCCTTATTTTGTGGATCAGAACATTGAGGTTCACTGCCATCATGATTGATTTTCTAATTGTTATGATATCCTACTGGAAAGGTGGGGTTTTTTTTTGTTTTTTTTTTTTGCTGTTATCATACATCTTAAGGGCCTTTAATTGGGTGAGTGACTCACTGTAAAGTTTGCAAGTTGGGTGACTTTATCACTGACATCCCCTAGGAACAGCCACAAGAAGTAAATAGGGGTGGATTTTTAGTGTTTGCCATTGACACATTCTTAATTTTAGCCAAAAAAAGAAAAAAAAAAAAAAAAAAAAAAAAAAAAAAAAAAACTAAAGCAACTCATTACACAAAAATGTGCCCCGTCTTGGACTTTCCTCTTCAACAGGGATGATTCCTGCCCTGTAAAACTGCATTGTAAGCAATGTGTCAAGGATGAAAAAAATTGGGAAGCATGTTCAATCAATAAGATTGCTGGAAAGCAAATGGAAATTACATTCTATCCAGGGAAAAAGAGAGCCAGCCACCTGCCAGAAATGGAAAGTTCACAGGACTGAAAAATAGCATCTGGCTTCCTTTGCAGTAGAATGTGGAGCCAAAAAGATACTTTCACTTAAAGGCAGTTAGGAAATTACCAGTTTGCTGTGAAGAGCACTGACCAGAGAGTGGGGAGAGGTGAAAGAGGACAGCCACTGGAATCAGAGGAACCTGGCTGCTGGTCTGGGCTCCTCCACTTCCTTGATAACCCCAGGCAAATTATCAACCTCTCTGGGCTGTTGTGGGAATTAAACATATAATTCAAATAATGCATACAGGGCCCCTGTTAACGTCATATGCACCTAACTTGCTAGTCCTCTTCCTCCACCCACTGGGATCACCTTGTGACTTTCATCTTTTTTTGATTGGTTTTTCTTAGTTTATATCAGACATCTTGTGCAGTGGTCGCTATCTCCCTTTATGGAAGGTGAAGAGGCCACATGCTTCTTCCCTCTGACACATGAAGAACAGGAATATGAATAGGCCTGAACTATCATGGACTTTCTTTTTTTTTTTTTTTTGAGACATGTTCTCACTCCATCATCCAGGCTGGAGTGCAATGCCACAATCATGGCTCACTGCAACCTCCGCCTCCTGGATGCAAGCAATTCTCCTGCCTCAGCCTCCTGAGTAGCTGGGATTATAGGTGCCTACCACTGTGCCTGGCTAATTTTTTTGTATTTTATTAGAGACAGGGTTTCACCACGTTGGCCAGGCTGGTCTCGAACTCCTGACCTCAAATGATCCGCCTCCCTCAACCTCCCAAAGTGCCAGGTTTACAGGCATGAGACACCGTGCCTGGCCAGACTTTCATATCTTAATTTGGATTGCCTGAAAGCAGAGCAAGAGGCAAGGGCATGGGTGTCTGGAGTTTATTTTGGGAGTCATCCTAGGGAACAAGACTGTAGGAATGAGGAAAGTGAGATATAAAAGGAGGCATCAGCAATGAAGGCTGTGTTGCTCAGCTTCTCAGTGTGGACACTGGAGCTCCATCCATCCTGTTGGGGACCATCTGATGAGCAATATAGAATAAACCTCACAGTTACCTTCTAACAACAGAAGGCTAGAGCAATTTCACTCCTGGTCATGTACCCAAGAGAAATGAAAACATATGTCCATACAAAAACTTGTATATTAATATTTATAGTAACGCTAGTCATAATAGCCAAAAGATGGAAACAACCCAAATATGTCCATCAAGTGATGAAGGGATAAGTAAAATGTGGTATATCCATACAGTGGAATATTATTCAGCCATGAAAAGGAACGAAGGTTTTTTGTTTTGTTTTGTTTTGTTTGAAACAGAGTCTCACTCTGTCATGCAGGAGTGCAGTGTACAATCTTGGCTCACTGCAATATCCACCTCTGGGTTCCAAGGTTGAAGTGTTTCTCCTGCCTCAGCCTCCTGAGTAGCTGGGATTACAGGAAAGGACCACCATGCCTGGATAATTTTGTATTTTTGGTAGAGACAGGGCTTCATCCTCTTGGCCAAGCTGGTCTCAAACTCCTGACCTCAAGTGATCTGCCCACTTCAGCCTCCCAAAGTGCTGGGATTACAGGCATGAGCCACATGAAGTTCTGATACATGATAGAACATGGGTGAATCTTGACAAGATTATGCTAAGCAAAAGAAGCCAGACACACAAGACCATGTACTGTATGATTCCATTTGTTTGAAATGTTAACAACAGGGAAATTTATAGAGAAATGAAGTAGATTAGTGGTTGCCTAGGGATGAGAGGATTAGGGAAGTAGGAGGGTGATAGCTTAAAGGGTTTGTTTTGGGCATGATAAAAATGTTCTAAAATTAATTGACTGTGGTGATAGTTGTATATATCTGTGAATATACTAAAAAAATGGAACTTCACATTTTAAATAAGTGAATTATATGATATGTAAATATCTCAATAAAGCAGGTTTTTTGTTTTGTTTTTGTTTTAAAGGAGGGGAACTGGGGCACTGAGTGAGGATAGATCCTGGAGTGTGTTAACTCTCCCATAACTTCTGGGCTGCAGACTGAAAACTGAGTGAATTCCTTGGCTTCAGTCAGAGAAGTAGTGGGTGCTTTAGGTGGGAGACTCAGCATGCCTGCAACTAGCTGTGGCCACAATGAGAGACAGCCTGAGAAAGTGTGGTCAAGGGCACCATAAATGTTGGCTGTACTCCTCCCTGGACATTGTGTCTTAAGAGAGGGTCATAAAGATGTAGGAATGAGAGGAAGATTATTGCAATATGATCCAGCAATCCCATTTCTGGTTATATACACCCCAAAAGTTGAAAGCAGGGACTTGAAGAGATATTTGCACACCCATGTTTATAGCCGCATTTTTCCCAATAGCCAAAAGATGGAAGAAACCCAAGTTTATAGATTGATGAATGGATAGACAAAATGTGGTATAGACACACAATTGAACATTATTCTGCCTTAAAAAGGAAAGAAATTCTGACCTACAACATGGATGAACCTTAAAGACATTAGGCTAAGTGAAATAAGCCAGTGATGAAAGGACAAATGTTGTGTGGTTCCACTTATGTGAAGTACTTACGTAAGTACTTACACCAGTACTTAGTACTTATACTAAGTACTTACACCAGCACCTAATACTTATACAAAGTACTTAAACCAGCACCTAGGACTTATA
>NW_012104299.1:716430-718587 GCF_000951045.1 Mandrillus leucophaeus
GGTCTCGATCTCCTGACCTCGTGATCCGCCCGCCTCGGCCTCCCAAAGTGCTGGGATTACAGGCGTGAGCCACCGCTCCCGGCCTGGATCGGGGAGATTTATTAAAAGGAGAAAAACAGAAAAAAAGAGTTGCTAATCAAGGTTATTCTCTCCATTCTCCACTTGCTCCCATCCCTGAGAAGGACGGTCCAGTGTGGTGTGTCTGAAGACTCATTGCAGGGGCAGGTGGGGCCGTTCTGTGGAGATAACCAAATGGGAGCAGCTAGAAGGAGTGTGGGAGGCAGAAACTGACCAGAGGGGAATTGACTGCCCCTCAAGCATGCATGCGCACACCCTGTGCATGAGGTCCTTTCAGTCAGTGAAGAGAACCTTCTATGGGATTGTTACTATGACCCCCAGAGCAGCAAAGTCTGACATACAGAGACCATCTCTTGGCGGGGATCAGGGCTTATCCATAGCATCCTGAAACCCAAGGATCCACTTGAGAGATGCTGGGGATCATGGACAAAGGCCTTAGCTCAGCCCCTGCCCCACTTTTCTCCCATCCAAGTACTAACCAGACCCGACCCTGCCTAGCTTCCAAGATCAGACAGACGGAGTACATTGAGGATGACACGGCCATAGACAGCTGGGCCACTTTTCTAAGGTCACAGGAGCCCAAGGATTTTATGACCAAGTGGAGGAGGAGTGAGTGACAGCCTCAGGAATCTTTGAGGATTGAACTTTCTGCTAGTCATTGGGTAGGAGCCCAGAGCAATTGAAATTTGATTTTGAGATAGAAAGTAATAGAACCTTTGGTGCACCAGAATTTATACTCAGCACACAACTTTTTCACTTTTCAACTTCCAGCTTTCACTGCAGTCGGTAATTGTACCTCAAGTCAGATGCCTAATTCTCTTCACTGCAGAAGAAACCTCTGTAAGTAAACGCTGTACAGTGGAGCTATGTTACCTACGTTACGTGTTTGTTTTGTTTTGTTTTTGTTTTTGTTTTTGTTTTGAGATGGAGTCGCTTTGTCACCCAGGCTGGAGTGCAGTGGCACTATCCTGGCTCGCTGCAACCTCTGCCTCCCGGGTTCGAGTGATTATTCTGCCTCAGCCTCCCGAGTAGCTGGCACTACAGGCATGAGCCATCATTCCTGGCTAACTTTTGTATTTTTTAGTAGAGACAAGGTTTCGCCATGTTGGCCAGGCTGGTCTTGAACTCCTGACTTCAAGTGATTCACCCGTCTTGGCCTCCCAAAGTGCCGGGATCACAGGCGTGAACCACCGTACCTGGCCCAGTTTGTTTTTTGTTTGTTTGTTTTGTTTTGTTTTGTTCTTGTCTTTTTTCAACTATTATTTGAGGCTCAGGGGGTACATGTGCAGGTCTTTTACATGTGTAGATTGTGTGTTGCTGGTATTTGATGTATAAATGATTTCATCACCCGGGTAGTGAGCAGAGCACCCGGTAGGTAGTTTTTCGACCTCATTACATGTTTTCGATCAAATGAAGTTTAATCTGAACTTCACCAGGTCTCTAAAGCTGGGCCGCAGTCTCCTTGTCATCTCTTTCTGGTTACTTTCCGTCTTTGATTTTTGTGATTGTTAATTTTATGTATCAACAAGACTGGCCAAGGAGTGCCCAGATCCAACATTATTTCTGGATATGTCTGTGAGGGTGTTTCCAGAGGAGATACGCATTTGAACCTGGGGACTCAGTAAATTGCTCTCCCCAATGTAGGTAGGCATCATCCAATCCACCGGACGCCTGAATGGAACAAACGGCAGAAGGAGGAGGAATCTGCTCCTTTTCTCCTGTCTGTGTCAGCCAGAGCATCTCCTCTTCTCTCCCCTTCCCCTGCTCTCAGAGCGACTTCTCCATCACCAGCTCCCCTGGTTCCAGGCCTTCACACTCAGGCTGAATCATACCATGGGCTTTCCTGGGTCTCCAGCTTGCAGTTGGCAGATTGTGAACTTCTCCACAATTCCATGAACCAATTCCTCATATTAGCTTGGTGCAAAAGTAATTGCAGGCCGGGCACAGTGGCTCACACCTGGAATCCCAGCACTTTGGGAGGCTGAGGTGGGAAGATCACTTGAGGTCAGGAGTTCGTGACCAGCCTGGCCAACATGGTGAAACCCTGTCTCTATTAAAAATACAGAAAAAGTTAGCTGG
>NW_012104299.1:720257-720750 GCF_000951045.1 Mandrillus leucophaeus
AGTACTTATACTAAGTACTTACACCAGTACTTAGTACTTATACTAAGTACTTACACCAGCACCTAATACTTATACAAAGTACTTAAACCAGCACCCAGGACTTATACTAAGTACTTACATCAGTACCTAGTACTTATACTAAGTACTTACATCAGTACTTAGAATTGTCAAATTCATAGAGACAGAAAGTAGAATGGTGGTCACCAGCAGCCATGAGAAGGGGCAAATGAGGAGTTAGTATTTAATGGATACAGAGTTTCAGTTTAGGCAAATGAAAAAAATCCAGAGATAGAGGGTGATGATATTTGCATAACAATGTGAATGTACTTAATGTTACTAAACTGTAACTTTAAAATGCTGGAATTTTTTTTAAGTCAATGGCTTACTGCACAAATAAAATAACGCTATTAAAAAAGAAGGGGGAGAGTCATACTGTCTGTGCAGCCCCTTGCTGGGCTTCCTGTTGCCACACCTCCCTTGGCTCTGCCTTTTC
>NW_012104299.1:726914-728922 GCF_000951045.1 Mandrillus leucophaeus
TCTCTTTCTTAGCCCTGTGGGGGCCTTCTGGGACGTTAGGACAATCTCTCAGGTCTCTGATCAAAACTCCTCACTCGGCTACTTGAACTACTCTTGGGCAGTCAGAGGCAGCCAGAAGTCCCTGGTGCAGTGGTCCTCAAACCTGGTAGTGCCTCAGATTCACTTGGAGCAAAGTAAAAATGCATCCAGATCCTGAACTAATGCCTGACTAAATTGTAGTCTCCAGGGATGGGACCAGGTGTCTTCAGTTTAATAATTGTCTCAGGCAGTTCTGAAGCACAGCAGGGTTTTGAACCGTTGTCTCGAGCGGAGCTTCTCAGACTGCCAAGTTCCTAACCCCAGAGGAGAATCAGCCAGGAGCCCCTGGAGCAGGTCTGGGTCCATAGCTCCACTGCCTACTAAAAGATGAAATGTCTTTGAAGCCTGGTGGGTTGTTTTTTTTTTTTTTTTTTTTTGTTTTTATTTTTTTTTTGACAAAGTCTCACTCTGTCGCCCAGGCTGGAGTACAGTGGCAGGATCTCGGCTCACTGCAAGCTCCTCCTCCCGGGTTCACGCCATTCTCCTGCCTCAGCCTCCCGAGTAGCTGGGACTACAGGCGCCCACCACCACGCCCGGCTAATTTTTTTGTATATTTAGTAGAGTCGGGGTTTCACCGTGTTAGCCAGGATGGTCTCGATCTCCTGACCTCGTGATCTGCCCACCTCAACCTCCCAAAGTGCTGGGATTAGAGGTGTGAGCCACCGCGCCAGGCCTGAAGCCTGGTGTTTTATCTTCAAACTTATTTTTATTCTGATGTCTTAAAGCATGAATTCTGCCCTCTCTGACTGATGACTCATTTTGATTTTACGGCAGTGTTAATAACGCCAGCTATTATAAATCCAGATTTCCTGTCAGTCATCATGTGTTAACATTTCTACTCTTAAAGTTTCCATGAAGAAACAAGGATGGTACTTTAATTAACTAAATCTATCTGACCCTCACAATAACATGCACAGTAGTTATAATTAAACAGTACCCATTTTACAGATGAGAAAACTGCAACTCAGAGAAACAACATAGCTAGTAAATGACAGCTGCACTTTTTAATTTTTATTTTTTATTGTGGTAAAATATACATAACATAAAATTTATCCATGTTTAAATGTTAAATTCAGTGGCCTTAAACACATTTACAATGTTGTACATTTGTATTAGTCCATTCTCACACTGCTAATAAAGACATACCCAAGACTGGGTAATATATAAAGGAAAGAGGTTTAATGAACTCACAGTTCCATATGGCTGGGGAAGCCTCACAATCATGGTGGAAGGTGAAGGAGGAGCAAAGGCAGGTCTTACATGGCAGCAGGCAAGAGAGAAGAATGAGAACAAGTGGGGGGAAGCCCGCTATAAAACTATCAAATCTCGTGAGAAATCACTCACTATCATGAGGACAGCATGAGGGTAACCACCCCAAAATGATTAAATTACCCGCCCTGGGTCCCTCCCATGACACATGGGGATTATGGGAACAACAATTCAAGATAAGATTTGGGTGGGGACACAGTCAAATCATATCAACATTCATCACTGGTATCTAATTCTAGAAACTTTTCATCATCTTGAACATAAACTCCGCATCCATTAAACACTAACTCCCCATTCTCCCATCCCTCCAATAGTAACCACTGTTCTCTTTCTGTCTTTATGAATTTGACTATTCAAGGTACCTCATGTAAGAGGACTCAGACACAATTTTTTCCTCTTGTGTCTGTCTTACTTTATTTAGCATGTCTTCAGAGTTCATCCATACTATAACATGTATCAGATAGAGCAATTTGAGCCCATTTCTAATAGATTTTGAAATCCTTGCTCCTTCCACTTCCCATTTGCCTCCAAATATTGGAATGACTGGGAGGTAAAAGAGAAATTAAGCATATTTTGTTTGGTCAAAGAGTTAGAAATGAGATGATTAGTGGAGGTTTCAGAGAGGTAAGGTCCAATCTCAGAGACTGGAGAAAAACTTCTC
>NW_012104299.1:731752-733634 GCF_000951045.1 Mandrillus leucophaeus
ACTATGGGAGGCCAAGGTGGGTGGATCACCTGAGGTCAGGAGTTTGACACCAGCCTGGCCAACATGGTGAAACCCCATCTCCACTAAAAGTACAAAAATTCACCAGGTGTGGTGGTGGGCGCCTGTAATCACAGTTACTCTGGAGGCTGAGGCAAGAGAATCGCTTGAGCCTGGGAGGTGGAGGTTGCAGTGAGCCAAGAGTGTGGCACTGCACTCTAGCCTGGCCAACAGAGCGAGACTCCATCTAAAAAAAAAAAAAAAAAAAAAAAGAGCAGATTGGGCCTGGTATGGTGGCTCACACCTGTAATCTCAGTACTTTGGGAAGCCAAGGAGGCAGGATCGCTTGAGGCCAGGAATTCAAGTCCAGCCTGGGCAACATAGGAACACCCCATCTCTTACAAAAAAATTTAGCCAGGTGTGATGGTGCGTACCTGTAGTCCCAGCTACTCCAGAGGTTGAGGTGGGAAGATTGGCATGAGCCCAGGAGTTTAAGGTTGCAGTGAGCTATGGCTGTGCCATTATACTCCAGCCTGGGTGACACAGTGAGACACTCTCTCTAAAATAAAAAATAAAGCAGATTGAAGAAAGGGGGTTTCCAGTAGAAACAGAGACAGGAAGAAAGGCAGAAAGTAACTTCTGGATCAGGAACTGAGCTGGCCTCTGGGCACGGTTGTCTCTTCTACTGCTTTTTTGCTCAACCACCCCATGCGTTAGCCCACATGGAAAATGCTTCTACTTTGTAATCTGCACTTTTTATAGGGCTTGTTCAGATGGTGCTGGTATAAAGGCTGAAACCCATATTGCTGGTGGGAACCACCTATGGGGTTTCCTTGAATTTGGTGCTGCTGCACCTGCTCAGCGACTGTGCCTTGATGTGCTTTAGATCAGCCATCCCTAAATTGCTATCCTGTCGCTTCAGTCCAGGTAGAGAGAAGCTAGTAATGAGTCCATCCTGATGAACAATTCAGGGAGGAACATTCTTTTCTTCCCCTGGTCAGACTTCATTGACTACCCAGGCAAGATGCAGCAGGAGCTCTGAATTACCGTGATCTTGTTAGCAGCTATGGCTTGTCACTGGTGGAGCATGTACATCTTGTGCTGAAGGATGCTGGTAGAGGGCAGAACCCTCATGAAAGGCTACTCAGCTGACTTTTTTTTTTTTTGCCAATTCAAGAGAATTGTCTGTACAACTCTCAGTCTTAGTCTTATTTCTCCCGGACATTCAAGACTCTGATAGTAGGCTAGCTCATTTTTTATTTGTAACTATCAAAGCCTGGTATAACTCAGTGAGAACAAAAACAATCCTGGTTAGAAACGTTGCAAACAAAAAAAAAATCTTCTCTAATCTGTGACCAATCCCACAGTAGCCACAATGGCTTAGAAGGCATTTCAAGTTTTGAAGTCTCTTCTACAGCAGTCTCATGGGGCCTTTTTATTGTATCAGAAGGATGAAAGATGGATCAGCTCCTCCAGGATTCTTATCTTTTATTTCAGGAGTTTTCACTTAAACCTGAGCTTCAGACCTTTTCCATGTAATTGGTTCCAGCTCATGACCTCAGTCTCTGTTTCCCACCTTTGAGTTTAGGAGAGCAAGCTCTAGGGCTGCATGAAACAAAAGGTCCTTTTACCAATAAAAATGGGAGGCCAGGCGCTGTGGCTCATGCCTGTAATCCCAGTACTTTGGGAGGCTGAGGAGGGCAGACCATCTGAGGTCAGGAGTTCGAGACCAGCCTGGCCAGCATGGCAAAACCCCATCTCTACTAAAAATACAAAAAGTAGCTGGGCGTGGTGGCACACGCCTGTAGTTCCAGCTACTCAGGAGGCTGAGGCAGGAGCATCTCTTGAACCTGGAAGGTGGAGGTTGCAGGGATCCGAGATCACT
>NW_012104299.1:734015-738428 GCF_000951045.1 Mandrillus leucophaeus
ACTATATCCTCTCATGGCAGAAAGGCAAACACTGGCTGAACTTTCTGCCTCAAACCCTTTTATAAGGGCATTCATTGCTTCATAAAGATCCTGCCTCTTAATACTGTTGAATTGGGGATTAAGTTTTGATATGTCTTTTTTTTTTTTTAAGACAGATCCTCACTCTGTTACCCAGGCTGAAGTGCAGAGGCGTGATCTCTGCTCACTGCAACCTCCACCTCCCAGGTTCAAGTGATTCTCCTGCCTCAGCCTCCCGAGTAGCTGGGATTACAGGCATCTGCCAGCTAATTTTTTTGTATTTTTAGTAGAGATGGGTTTTCACCATGTTGGTCAAGCTGGTCTAGAACTCCTGACCTCAGGTAATCCACTTGCCTCGGCCTCCCAAAGTGCTGGGATTACAGGCGTGAGCAACTGTGCCCGACCTATGCCTTTTTGTTTTTGTTTTTTCACCCAGGCTGGAGCGTAGTGGCACAGTCTTGGCTCACTGCAACCTCCACGTCTGGGGTTCAAGCGATTCTGCTGCCTCAGCGTCCTGAGTAGCTGGGATTATTGGTGCCCACCACCATGCCCGACTAATTTTTGTATTTTTAGTAGAGACGGGGTTTCACCATGTTGTCCAGTCTGGTCTCAAACACCTGACCTCAGGTGATCCGCCCACCTCAACCTCCCAAAGTGCTGGGATTACAAGCATGAGCCACCTCGCAGGGCCTTGACATGCATTTTGGAGGCACACAAACATTCAGTCATATCAGGAAAGTTCAGCAGTCCAAGTCCAAATTGGTTTCAGGCAATAGCAGCCCTGATGAATGTAGTATTCCAGGCGGATCAGTTGTACGGTAACCTATAGCTTGTGTCTCGAGTCAACATTTCTCATTTTAACCATTTCTCATGCAGGTCTTTTTGAAATGCACTTCACACACTTTTATATGGAAAATGCAATGTATTTTCAGTGGATTTCATAATCATCATCAGGATATTCTTTATTATAGTTACAAGCTCAGGAATTGTTGAAGTGTAGACCCATACGCAAAACAGCCTCAGACCCTCAACTTTTATAACTGATCTTTATTGCTTTTTTTTATTACAAAGTGATACAGTCTTAAATTTTTTTAAAGTTGTGCATATTTTTTTCTGTAGTTTTTACTATCCCCTTCTAGACTATTCACCCAGAACGTTGTCCCTTTTGTCTCTCTTTAACGTATTTCTAGCAGTACCCCTCTCATTTATAATCATTCATCTAGATTTAGTCTGGGAAACTACACAATCAGGCTAATTACAATTGTGTTTGAAGAATACCCTTAAGACAGACGCTTAGCCGACCAATATGACTGTTAGGATAGAACTTACTAGTGGATTTGGCATGAAGTTTACACCATGGAATCAGGCCCAAATATAAAGTGCCTCTTATCGGTATTGGGAGCTTCAACAAATGACTTTATCATCCTCAATTTCCTCAGCGTACCTTCAGTTTCCTCAATGTAAAATTTAAAAAACAAGGCTGGGTGCAGTGGGTCATGCCTATATTCCTAGCATCTTTTGGCCGAGGTAGGTGGATCACCTGAGGCCAGGAGTTCGAGACCAGCCTGGCCAACCAGGCAAAACCCCATCTCTACTAAAAATATATGACCTATGCCTTTTTTAGTGGTGGTGCGCATCTGTAATCCCAGCTACTCGGGAGGCTGAGATACGAGAATCGCTTGAACCTGGGAGGCAGAGGTGGCAGTGAGCTGAGATCGCACCACTACACTCCAGTCTGGGCGACAGAGTAAGACTCTGTCTCAAAATAAGTACATAAATAATAAACAAAACAAAACAAAACACCTAACTTGCATGGCTATTGTGAGGATTAAAGGAAATAGGATGCAACACACTCATGACAGTGTTTGGCGCGTGATGGTGAAACTCAAGGAACACTAGTTTCTTCTCTCATGCATCCCTCCCACGTATCAGGATATTGTGGCAGAATGTGTCTAGGACAATAGTTCTTAAACTTGAACTTGCATCAGAATCTCCTAGAGGACTCGTTAAAATACAGATTGCTGAGCCCGGCGTGGTGGCTCACACCTGTAGTTCCAGCACTTCGGGAGGCCAAGGTGGACAGCTCATGAGGTCAAGAGATCGAGACCATCCTGGCCAACATGGTGAAACCCTGTCTCTACTAAAAATACAAAAATTAACTGGATGTGGTGACACGTGCCCGTAATCCCAGCTGTTTGGGAGGCTGAGGCAGGAGAATCTCTTGAACCCAGGAGGCAGAGGTTGCAGTGAGCTGAGATTGAGCCACTGCTCTCCAGCCTGGTGACAGAGCAAGACTCTGTCTCAAAAAAAACAGAAACACTCTCTCTCTCTCTCTCTCTCTCCATATATATAGATAGATAGATTGCTGGGACACTCCAGAGTGTCTGCTTCAGTAGGAGCAGGTTGGGTCCTGAAAAATGATGTTTCGAAAAAATTTTCCAGGTTATGCTGGTGATGGCGATGCTGCTGGTCTGGGGGCCATACATCGAGAACCATCAGTCTAGGAGGTAGATATAGTTGCGTCCAAATTTCTACTTGGCCCCTTGGCAGTTGCGTTAATTTGGGCAAGTTATTTAACTTTTCTGAGCCACAGTTTCCTAATCTGAAACAGGGGCATGATAACTTTTGCCTGATAAAGTTGTAATGTGATATGGAAGTCGGGAAAGATCTAGTACTTAATAAATCTTTCTTTTTTCTTTTTTTAGATGGAGTCTCGCTTTGTCACTCAGGCTGGAGTGAAGTGGCTTGATCATGGTTCACTGCAACCAACGCCTGCCATGTTCAAGCGATCCTCCTGCGTCAGCCTCCGGAGTAGCTGGGATTACAGGTGCCTGCCACTGCGTCCGGCTAATTTTGTGTGTGTTTTTAGTAGAGATAGGATTAAGTCATGTTGGCCAGGCTGGTCTCAAACTCCTGGTCTCAAGTGATCCCCCCACCTTGGCCTCCAAAAATGCTGGGATTACAGGCGTGAGCCGCCGTGCCCAGCCAATAAATCTTCATGAATCTCAATGTTGCCTTCTTTGGGGCAGTCTCTTCCTATTTAGCTTAAGGACTTTTAGTGTTCTAAGGAACTACAGCAACTAGATGATACTGCCCCTAAAATTACATACATCTTATCTTAGAACCTTTAAAATAAGACGTATGTCATTTGCTCAAGAAGGGCAATAATAAACTCTGTAGTAGGTAGCAAATTTTGATCCTGAACAGGTAGCTTAGGACGCCAATTTCATTAACTTCCACCTGTTTATCTTTTGGGGCAATGAGGGATTAATTTTAAAAGTACTTCATCCTGAAGACTGAAAAGGGTTTTACAGAAGAGCATATACAAGTTCATGAGTACTTTCTCTATTGGGTATATGCGGGCTGTGGGCTGTGGGCTGTGGGCTGAGGGTTGCGAGCAGGTACCCAGACTCACAAAAGCATTCTCATAAGTTGCAAAGCAGGTACAACTCTAATTGAATTTGTTCTGCTCAGATGACATACTCTCCAGAAAAAAAGAAAAAATTGTTTTCCTGCTTTGAGATTGGTTTGCTGGTTTCTGCCAAATGAAAGCCTTATAGTAAAGGCATCAACTTTAATTATTCATTTCTATTTGCTTAAAGAAATATTCTTATGTGACACACATATGTTCATACATTTCCTTGTTGTAACAACATGAAATAAATAAGTCACTTTCACACATGAATGAAACTCCATGAGTTATGATTGCTAACTCATGTTCTCTATATTATTCAGCTGGAGAAAAGGTAATGTTTGGGTAATGGGGAAGAATTACAGAGCGAAAGATGATCTTTTTAGTGTTTTTTTTCAGGTAGACAGGAAAAAAGGCACAAGCTACCATCTGCTATTACTGATGATAGTACTGAGGAATTGACACATCTCTATCTATAGAGATTTGTTAATGTACAACTGGTTCTACAACTTTATTTGTTCAGTCTACATAACCAAAACGAGGTTTCAAGTTGGGCAGTTCATTGTTAGCCAAGGCAAACATATTAGGGTCTGTTCTGCCATCTGGTGTTCATTGAAGGAAACATCCTCAGAGACATTATGAGATTACCAGCCAGTGTTGCCTATGTTGGTGGTGGGTGTTACAACCTCGATGAAAAGCAATTCCAGAATCTCTGCCAAATTCCAATAGGAGATGATTTGAGAATATATATTAAGAAGAAAAATACACATACCCTTGGAATACCAATTTCGCTGGTATGAGTTCATCTTTTGGATATATTTGTACATGTGCACAAAGAAATGTATATAAAAATATTCCTAGCAGCACTGTTGGTAATAGCAGAAGACTGGAAACAAGCTAAACATCCATGAGTAGCTAAGCATCCATGTTTGAAAAATAAGTCAAATCTATATTTACAGATATGGGATGATCACCAAGACACA
>NW_012104299.1:738628-762492 GCF_000951045.1 Mandrillus leucophaeus
CCCGGGTAATTTTTGTATTTCTGGTAGAGACGGAGTTTCTCCATGTTGGCCAGGCTGGTCTCAAACTCCTGACTTGAGGTAATCTGCCCGCCTCAGCCTCCCAAAGTGCTGGGATTACAGGCATGAGCCACCGCACCTGGCACCAAAACACGTTGTTAAGTGAAATAAACATGATCAAGAACAACGTGTATCAGTAGGGTGTGGTGGCTCACGTCTGTAGTTCCAGCACTTTGGGAGGTCAAGGGAGGGGGATAACCTGAGGTCAGGAGTTTGAGACCAGCCTGGCGCCAACATGGTGAAACCCCATCTCTACCAGAAATACAAAAATTAGCCAGTCATGGTGGCATGCACCTGCAGTCTTAACTACCCTGGAGGTTGATACAGGAGAATCACTTGAACCCAGGAGGTGGAGGTTTCAGTGTGTCAAGATCATGCCACCGCACTCCAGCCTCAGCAACAGAGCAAGACTATCTCAAAAAGAAAAAAAAAGAGCAATGTGTGTAATATGCTGAAATGTGTATAAAAATGTTCATATATGCATAGGATATCTCTAGAAGGTTTAATCAAAAATAAAATTTGAAGGCCTCCCCACAACCATAGGAATGGACTTCCTCCTTGGCCAGGGCACCTAAAATTTAGCCTGAAAGACTGGTTCGGGCCATGATGGGGAAGTGGGGGTCAGATATGCCTCATTATACCCCTCCAGCATTAACATCAATGCAGACTTTAAATCTGATATGAAACATTTACAATCTATTCTCACTGAAGCCTGTTACTGCTACTTGGAGGCTTCATCTGCATGATAAAACTTTGGTCTCCACAACCCTTTATTTTTATTTTTATTTTTTTTAAGATGGAATGTTGCTCTGTCACCCAGGCTGGAGCGTAGTGGCGCAATCTCGGCTTACTGCAACCTCCGCCTCCCAGGTTCAAGCCATTCTGCTGCCTCAGCCTCCCAAGTGACTGGGATTACAGGTGCCCACCACCATGACTCGCTAATTTTTGTATTTTTTAGTAGAGACAGGATTTTGCCATGTTGGCCAGGTTGGTCTTGAACTCCTGATCTCAGGTGATCCACCTGCCTTGGCCTCCCAAGGTGTTGGGATTATAGGCATGAGCCATCGTGCCTGGCCTCACAATCCCTTATCTTAATCACAGTATGTTTAAATCTACCTATGACCTGGAAGCACCCCCTCCTCCACCACTGCTTCAACTTGTCCCACCTTCCGGATCGAACCAATGTAAACTTTACACCTATTGACTGAGGTATTATGTCTCCCTAAAATGTATAAAAGCAAGCTGCACCCCCAACGCCCCTCTGCTGACCACCTTGGGTACATGTCATCAGGACCTCCTGAGGCTGTGTCAGTTGCATCCTTAACCTTGGCCAAAATAAACTTCCTAAATTTGTTGAGATTTGTCTCAGATACTTGTTGGTTTACAAAGGATACTCAATAAAGTGGTAACAGTGATTGACTTTGAGGACAAGAACCAAGGTAATCACTAATGAGAAGGTAACTTATCTCTCACTATTTACATGTTGTACTATAGAAATACTCTTCTTTTTTCTTTTTTTGAGTCTGAGTCTCGCTCTTATTTCCGAGGCTGGAGTGCAATGGCATGACCTCTGCAACCTCTGCCTCTTGGGTTCAAGTGATTCTTCTGCATCAGCCTCCCATGTAGCTGGGATTACAGGCTCCTGCCACCACGCCTGGCTAATTTTTTTGTATTTTTAGTAGAGATGGAGTTTCATCATGTTGGCCAGGCTTGTCTCAAATTCGTGACCTCAGGTTATTCACCTGTCTCAGCCTCCCAAAGTGCTGGGATTACAGGCATGAGCCATCGCACCTGACTTAGAAATACTTTTTAATATGTGCTTGTATTACCAAACCCTAATATGTATGCTTGGATGACAATGAACTAAGCTGACTTGAAGCCTCATTTTGGTTATATAGACTAAATAAATAAAATTGTACCACATTGCGTTTTTTTTTTTTTTTTTTTTAAATAGAGTTTCACTCTTGTTGTCCAGGCTGGGGTGCAATGGCACGATCTCAGCTCATTGCAACCTCTGCAAGCGATTCTCCTGCCTCAGCCTCCCACATATCTGAGGTTACAGGTGCCTGCCACCATGCCCAGTTAATTTTTGTAGTTTTAGTAAAGATGGGGTTTCACCGTGTTGGCTAGACTGGTCTTGAACTCCTGACCTCAGGTGATCCACCCGTCTTGGCCTCCCAAAGTGCTGGGATTACAGGTATGAGCCACAACGCCCGGCCAGAACTTTAATACATCTCTATCTATAGAGATGTATTGCCTAACACATGTTAAAAATTATTATTATTGCCTAACACATGTTAAAAAGTTCATTATTGCCTAACACATGTTAAAAAGTTCAAATAACTTTTAAAAAGTAGTGTCCTGCTATAGTTGTAGATTGTCATGACTGTTATCAACAAATTCACTGAAAAATATTTTTTTTAAAGAAAATCAAGAGAATTCATCCCAGTAAACAGTTTGTAAACCAGGGAGATGCAGTCTTTGGTACAAAACAGAGGTGCATTCTGAGAGAATAAAGACAGGAGTTATCTTTTATAGAGAAAGATCCCCACCAGGTTCCCACTCTGGTCTGCTTATGCAAATGAAGGATCCAAATTTATGTAGTTCTGATTGGTCAACACTTGCTGAGTTCCGGTTGGTTGATGCAGATCACAGTCTAGTGGCTGATTTAGGTGATGTAAATAGAAATAGACAATTCACACTATTATATGGCCCAAATTTTAAATATGTATAATTCAAGACAAAACATTTTTAGCTTATGTCTATTGCTGTGATCTAGTATTAGCCATGGTCTTTTGTTCAAATAACATGAAATGAGGGCATAAGATTTTTTTTTTTTTGAGACAATCTCACTCTGTCACCCAGGCTGGAGTGCAGTGGCACAATCTTGGCTCACTGACACTTCAACCTCCTGGGTTTAAATGATTCTCATGCCTGAATCTCCCGAGTAGCTGGGATTACAGGCATGTGCCACCACGCCTGGGTAATTTTTTGTACTGTTTAGTAGAAACTGGGTTTTGTCATGTTGGCCAGGCTGGTCTCGAACTCCTGGCCTCAAGTGATCCACCTGCCTCGGTCTCCCAAAGGGCTAGGATTACAGGCGTGAGTCACTACGCCTAGCCGAGATTTTTACATTTATCATGCTGATTTTGATAAATACATCTCAGGGACTAACATCTACGTGTGGAAGAAAAGCAGAGTCAGGAGGTATGGTAACTTCTTCCCTCATTTACAGCCACATGAAGCTCTATCTTGCTACTAGCTGAAGACAAGCACTAAATAATACACTGCATTGGCTTATTTTAAAAAAATGACTTTGAGAAAGGTTAAGAAACACTATTCAGGGGCAATCTTGATCTTTTAACTGAGGCTTTGCACACAGCTGCTGCGGGGGCCTCAAGAGATGTGATAAGATGACAAGATTAACTTTGGTTATGTAGGGGAAGAAAAACAATTTTCTTTCTATCCTCTATAGTTCTTAACTGAGACTCCCTGGGCGAATTAACAAGAGGAAAACAAACAAAAGTTTATTAGCACGTGTACCTCATGTACACGTGGAAGAAAACCATGGAGAAATGAATAAACCTCCAGAGTAGATCTCCAAGGAAGAGTTTAATCTTCAGGTTTAAATGCTGCCCGTTTTATTAAACAAAGAAAGAAAGGTGTGGAGAAAGACCCCACGGTCTTTCAAGATGGCCAGAAAAAGCGCTGTAAAACAAGGGTCAGGTTTATTGTTTTGTTTTGTTTGTTTGAGATGGAGTCTCACTCTGTCGCCCAGGCTGGGGTGCAATGGCGGGTTCTCGGCTCACTGCAAGCTCCGCCTCCTGAGTTTAAGCGATTCTCCTGCCTCAGCCACCTGAGTAGCTGGGATTACAAGGATGCACCACCATGCCTGGCTAATTTTTGTATTTTTAGTAGAGACAAGGTTTCACCATGCTGGCCAGGCTGGTCCTGAACCCCTGACCTCAGATGATCCACCCGCCTTGGCCTCCCAAAGTGCTGGGATGACAGGCATGAGCCACCACTGCGCCTGGCCAAGGGTCAGATTTGTTATGCAGAGTTAAGTCCAGGCCGTCTCCATCCTTTAGGAGTTTCTAGTGATTTTCTTTATAGATGTAAATTTTCTTACAAAAGGGCGACTTTTCTGAAATACTTCTGTGTCTGCAGTTTCTCAAAATAACCAGCTCGAAATAACCCACACATAAAAGAGACATATTTTGGGGTAGCATATTCTGGTCTCCTGCAGTCATATTTTGGGGTGTGGGTCCTGAGCCCCATCAGTCACCTTCTTTTCTGAATCTTTTCCATTTCTGCCCTCTCTCTCTTTGGGCCAGTCACACTGGCTCTCCTTCCATGCTTTGACTCTCCTGGGCCGGGTGCGGTGGCTCATGCCTTTGGCAGGCCGAGTTGGGCGGATCAGTTGAGGTCAGGAGTTTGAGCCCAGCCTGGGCAACATAGTGAAACCCTGTCTCTACTAAAAACACAAAAATTAGCTGAGCATGGTGGCAGGCGCCTATAATTCCAGCTACTTGGGAGCTGGCTGAGGCAGGAGAATTGCTTGAACCTGGAAGGTGGAGGTTGCAGTGAGCCAAGATCATGCCACTGCATTCCAGCCTGGGCGATAACAGCAAGACTCTGTCTCAAAAAAAAAAAAAAAAAAAAAAGGGATATCCTGGCCGGGCGGTGGCTCATGCCTGTAATCCCAACATTTTGGGAGGCCAAGGCAGGCAGATCACGAAGTCAGGAGATCGAGTTCGCCATCCTGGCCAACATGGTGAAACTCTGTCTACTAAAAATACAAAAGTTAGCTGGGCATGGTGGCATGTGCCTGTAATCCCAGCTACTCGGGAGGCTGAGGCAGGAGAATCGTTTGAACCAGGGAGTTGGAGGTTGCAGTGAGCAGAGATTGCAGCTCACTGTCAGCCTGGCGACAGAGAATTGTCAGCCTGGCGACAGAGAAAGATTCCATAAAAAAAAAAAACCCTTCCGTTTCAACCAAAATTCTTACCTTTTGAATGCTACTCTATTCTGCTATGTGTGTGTGTGTGTGTGTCTATATATATATATATATATTTATATATTTATTTAGTTATTTATATATGTCATCTGATTAATTCATTCATATTACAATATGAATGAGGCTTAACTTTTCCAGGACATATTTGTATTTTCTTTTCTTTTCTTTTTTTTTTTTTTTTTTTGAGACGGAGTCTCACTCTTTTGCCCAGGCTGGAGCACAGTGGCATGATCTCTGCTCACTGCAACCTCTGCCTCCCGGTTTCAAGTCAATTCTCCTGCCTCAGCCTCCCTCAACCTCCTAAGTAGCTGGGATTACAGGCACCCACCACCACGCCTGGCTAATTTTTGTATTTTTAGTAGAGACGAGGTTTTATCATCTTGGCCAGGCTGGTCTTGAACTCTTGACCTCGTGATCCACCCACCTCGGCCTCCCAAAGTGCTGGGATTACAGTTGTGAGCCAGTGCGCCCGGCCTTTGTTGTTGTTGTTGTTGTTTTTGTTGTTGTTTTTAAGGTAGGGTCTTGCTCTGTCACCCAGGCTGGAGTATGGTGACACTATCATGGCTCACTGCAGCCTTGAACACCTGGGATCATGCAATTCTCTTACCTCAGCCTCCTCAGTAGCTGGGACCACAAGTGCATGCCACCATGCCCAGCTAATTTTTTTCTTTTGTAGTTTTTTTGTGGAGATGGAGTTTTGCCATGTTGCCCAGGCTATATTTATATTTTCCAAAGAGAATGTTTTTAGCGGAAGTAAACTTCCAGTTGGCAAGTGTAGCCAGGGAAATGGCTCTGAGCAACCATGTTACTTCACTCCTTGCTTCCCTTATCAGTCAGTTAACAGCTATTTCTGGAGCACTGACTGTGTCAGGTACTGGTCTAGGTGCTGGGGATGCAGCCAGCAAAGACAGAGTCAGCCCTTGAGGGCCATGTGTTGTGTTGGACTTTTACTGGCCCTAATAAGGATGACACCATGTGTGAGAGGCTGAAAAAGACACCCGGAGCCAGTGAGCGAGACATAGGGTTTATTGAGGACTTCTACACGAAGTGGTCCAGGGGCGATGGGCTGGACAGGAGAACCACGACCTGCCATCACACCCAGCTAATTTTTGTATTTTTCGTAGAGATGGGGTTTTGCCATGTTGCCCAGGCTGGTCTTGAACTCCTGAGCTCATGTGATCCTTCAGCCTCAGCCTCAGCCTCCTAAAGTGCTAGGATGACAGGTGTGAGCCACCGCGCCTGGCCTACCCTGCTCATTTTTCTGCATAGCACTTACCTTAACCCTTCATCTATTTGTTTATTATTTATTTATTTTTGTCTTTCTTCCACTGCCATGTCAGTAACTTCAGGGCAGAGATTTTGCCTGCTGTGTTCACAACTGTGCCAGCACATGGCTGACCTTGAAGAACAGTCCTGGAGTAAATGAATACATGGATGAAAAGTGGGAAAAGAGAGAGAGCTTCTGATGTAGGTCAGCAGAGCCAGATCATGCAGGGCCTGGTAGACCAGGATGGGGAGTTTGCATTTTGTTCTAATTTTAATGCAGAGCCATAGAGAGTCTAAGCAGAAGAGTGACCCAATCTGTTATTTTAGGATGATCACTCAGTTGAACTTCCAGGGCCTAGAACTTGATGTTATGATTGACAGGATGCACAGCACTTTTTGAAGAAACCCATTTCATTGCTGAAAGTCTTTAATATTATTAAACATTAGGGCAGGCGCCGTGGCTCACACCTATAATCCCAGCACTTTGGAAGGCCGAGACAGGCAGATTACTTGAGCTCAGAAGTTCAAGACCAGCTTGGGCAACATGGTGAAATCTGTATTTACAAAAAAATACAAAAATTAGCCTGGCATGGTGGCAAGCACCTGTAGTCCCAACTACTTGGGGTGGGGGCTGAGGCAGGAGGATCATTTGAACCCCAGAAGTGAACTGAGATTGTGCCACTGTACTCCAGGCTGGAGGACAAAATGAGACCCTGTCTCAGAAAAAACAAAAACAAAAGAACTCATTTTTTTTTCACACATTGAATCTTTCTTTCTTCTCTATAACTGGTACCCATTAACCCAACGTCTGTGCTCAAAATCCACTGAAAACGAGTTTAAAACTCCTTCCACATAATGGTTTTTGAAATATTTGGAGCCTTTTAGTCTTCTCCGGGTAGGCTTTCATGATACTTTGGCTTATTATCCTGTTACATGACTTTCAGAGTTTTCATTGCCTTTCAGAGGGGCCTGGTTTTTCAGTATGCTCCTGAAGAACTGCCAAACTTTGGTCTGATCAACACAGGACAAACCAGTAATTGTGTTTAAGACTGGAGTTTTCTGTGTCTGAACATAGTCTAATTCAATTACACTTCAGCTGTGTCACTAGCGGGTCAGGCTAAACTTGTGGTTCATGGAAACATCTGGAACTTCTTCAAGCTGATGCTTCTTCCTCCTCCACTTCACCTGCATGCTAGGATTTGTAGTGATCTTGTGAAATGTATCCTGTGGTTTCTGGCTGAATTAGTAAGGTTTTTGAGATAAATTCCGTCTGTGTTCTTTCAGTTATGTAACATCTGAAAATTTGTAGTTTTATTCTTACTCTTTCTTTTTTTTCTTTTTTTTTTTTTTTTTTTGAGATGGGGTCTTGCTCTGTCATCCAGGCTGGAGTGCAATGGCGCCATCTCAGCTCCTCACTGCAACCTCTGCCTCCCAGATTTAAGCAGTTCTCTGCCTCAGCCTCCCAAGTAGCTGGGATTACAGGTGCCCACCACCACACCCAGCTAATTTTTGTGGTTTTAGTAGAGACAGGGTTTCAACATCTTGGCCAGGCTAATCTTGAACTCCTGACCTCGTGATCCACATGCCTCGGACTCTGAAAGTGCTGGGATTATAGGCGTGAGCCACCGTGCCTGGCCGTTGTTCTTATTCTTTATCCATTTTGTTGAAGATATTTAACAGAATAGGGCTGAGGAAAGAATTCTATAGTTTTTTTTTTTTTTTTTTTTTTAACACAGAGTTTCAATCTGTTGCCCAGGATGGTGTGCAGTGGTGTGATCTCAGTTTACTGCAACCTCCACCTTCCGGGTTCAAGAGAGTCTTATGCCTCGGCCTCCCAAGTAGCTGGCATTACAGGCATGGGCCACTACACCCAGTTACTTTTTTTGAATTTTTAGTAGAGATGGGGTTTTATAATGTTGGCCAGGCTGGTCTTGAACTCCCATTCTCAGATGATCCGCCTGCCTCGGCCTCCCAAAGTGCTGGGATTACAGGCGTGAGCTGCCACACCCAGCCTATTGTCTTATTCTTGACATTTTTTCTTTTTCTTTTTCTTTTCCAAGACAGAGTCTTACTCTGTTGCCCAGGCTGGAGTGCAGTGGCACGATCTCTGCTTACTGCAACCTCTGCCTCCCAGGTTCAAGCAATTCTCCTGCCTCAGTCTCCCGAGTAGCTGGGATTATTGGCATGCGCCACCACACCTGGCTAATTTTTGTATTTTTAGTAGAGACAGGATTTCACCATCTTGGGCAGGCTGGGTCTCAAACTCCTGACCTCAGGTGATCCCCCCGTCTCAGCCTCCCAAAGAGCTGGGATTACAGGCATGAGCCAGTGCGCCTGGCCTGAAATTTTTTCTTGACTGTCAGCTTTTAAAATCATGAACTGTGGGGTAGAGGAGTATATTCGTGTGTACGTAGTGTGAGGTTCCTTAGCGGTGGGATATTGGCAGACAGAAAAAAGTGAAGATTTTCGAACAGAGCAAGTAGATGAAGGGGACATGCCATGTTGAAGAAAATTAATGAGGGAACACATAGAAACAAAGGGGAAAGCACAGATATTCTTGACAGGTTAAATAATAAGCTGAATTTCTTTTGATCTAGGAGACAAGGGCAGTCATCTGTCAAACTCCTTGATGTATTTGTGCTTGTTCACATATCTAGACACTGTGAACCCAGGACATCTGAGGCAGGTCTCAGTTCATTTAGAAAGTTGATTTTGCCAAGGTTGAGGATGTGCCCGTGACACAGCCTCAGGAGGTCCTGATGACATGTACCCAAGGTGGTCGGGGCACAGCTTGGCTTTATATATTGTAGGGAGACAAGCTACATTAATCACTTTATCTAAGAAGTACATTGGTTTGGTCTAGGAAAGGCAGGACAACTTGAAGCAAAGGCAGGAAGACTCAAAGCAGAGAAGTTATAGTCTTTTGAGTTTCTGATTAGTTTTTTCCAAAGGAGGCAATCAGATATGCATCTATCTCAGTGAGCAGAGGGGTGACTCTGAATAGAATGGGGGGCAGATTTGCCCTAAGCAGTTTCCAGCGTGAAGTTTCCTTAGTGACTTTGGGGGCCGAAGATATTTTCTTTTCACAATAGCGTAAGACTGCTTCTTAAGATCCATGATCCTCTCAAAGAGGCCAGTATGAATCAATATCGGTGGGTGTTCATACTCACTTTAAACTAAAGATTTAGGCCAGGTGGGGTGGCTCAAGCCTGTAATCCCAGCATTTTGGGAGGCTGAGGCCGGCAGATTGCTTGAGGCCAGGAGTTCAAGACCAGCCTGGGCAACATGGCAAAACCCAGTTTCTACCAAAAAAAAAAAAAAAAAACAAACCCCAAATTAGCCAGGCATGGTGGTTTGCACCTGTAGTCCCAGCTACTTGGGAGGTTGAGGTGGGAGGATCACTTGAGTTTGGGAGGTTGAGGATAAAGTGAGTGGAGATCATCCCACTGTACTCCAGCCTGGGTGACAGAGTGAGACCCTGTTTCAAAAATTAATATAAATAAATAAATTTAAAGATTTAAGCTTAAGACCGGGTGCAGTGGCTTACACCTGTAATCCCAGAACTTTGGGAGGCCGAATGGGTGGATCACAACGTCAGGAGTTTGAGACCAGCCTGACCAACATGGTGAAACCCCGTCTCTACTAAAAATACAAAAATTAGCTGGGCATGGTAGGGAATGCCTGTAATCCCAGCTACTTGGGAGGCTGAGGTTGAAGAATCGTTTTAATCTGGGAGGCAGAGGTTGCAGTGAGCCGAGATCACGTCACTGCACTCCAGCCTGGGCGACAGAGCGAGATTCCATCTACAAAAAAAAAAAAAAAAAAGAAGCCCATCTACCCTTAGACCTCTCTACATGGTCCCACTTCTGTAGCTGCATGCATGTGGCTCCTCAAAAAAAAAAAAAAAAAAAAAAAAAAAAAAAAGATTTAAGCTTAAAACAAAAAGCGATAGATGATATTTGTGGGAGACATTCGTACCTCTACTCTTTTAAAAAATAATGAATCATTCTCCAAGTCCTCATTTTACTTTCATATAATCTAGACCTATGGCAGCTAATAAACCTCTGTGGAGTTTGGGTGTTTCATGTCATAGCTATTGAGCAGAACTTTTCACATACAGTTTGTACAAGCAGCTGTCAAATCATTTAGAAGTACCATATCTCAATCCACAGTTCCGTATCTTACTCTCAAGGACACCAGTAGATAACTCATCAAATGCTTTGCTAAAAGAGGGATATACATTATAGCTAAAGTGTTTCCCCTTTTCTACTAACCTAATAACAATGTCAAAAAACATAATTGGATTTAATTTGTTGAAACCTTCAAATGTTTGAAGAGAGTTGATGTTATTTTTCAGTCATCATTTCCCATTCACCTACATACCCATAAACCATTCGTTTAACAATTCATACCATTGAGCTGTGAATTTATGCCAAACTTACTGAGGCTTGGCTGTCAGAATCTATTGCTTTTCCTCCTGTGTCTTCAGGCATCTTTCCTGTTCATCGTATTTAAAAATCAGTTTTTTTCTCCCATGATGAAATAATACAAACACATTACATAAAATTTGGAAATAGAGAAAACAAGAAAAAAATCTCCTTCAAACTCAAATACTCAATATTTTGGTACACTAACTTCCAGCATTTTTTCTAGATATATTATTTTTAAAAAAATTTTAGGCCGGGCACGGTGGCTCATGACTGTAATTCCATCACTTTGGGAGGCCAAGGTGGGCGGATCACAAGGTCAAGAGATTGAGACCATCCTGGTCAACATAGTGAAACCACATCTCTACTAAAAATACAAAAATTAGTTGGGCATGGTGGCGCACACCTGTAGTTTCAGCTACTTGGGAGGCTGAGGCAGGAGAATCTGTTGAACCAGGGAGGCGGAGGTTACAATGAGCCGAGATTGTGCCACTGCACTCCAGCCTGGCAAGAGAGAGAGACTCCATCTCAAAAAAAACAAAAACAAAAACAAAAACTTTATGTTAAGTTCCAGGGTACATGTGTAGAATGTGCAGGTTTGTGTATGTGGGTATATATTCTTAACAGTATCACATGTTGTACATGTATTTTTTTAAAAATTGAGACAGGTTTTAGCTCTGTTGCCCAGGCTGGAGTGCAGTGGTATGATCTCAGCTCACTGCAACCTCTGCCTCTGGGTTCAAGTGATCCTCCTGCCTCGGCCTCATGAGTAGCTGGGACTACAGGCATGTGCCACCATGCCTGGCTAATTTTTGTATTTTTGGTAGAGATGGAGTTTCACTATATTGCCCAGGCTGGTCTCAAACCCTTGAGTTGAAGTGATCTGTCTTCCTCCCAAAGGGCTGGGATTATAGGCATGAGCCACCTCACCCAGCCAATTGTACATGAATTTTAAAATAAAATGTTCATGTTATTAGGTTGTCCTCCTTACCAACCTATATTGTAAAGATTGTTAATAGTGAAGTTCCCAGGGTCACAATTACACGTTTTAACAATGTGGGATATATTTTCCTGGGTTTCTAGGCCCTAAATTCATTTTGGACAGCTAGTTTCTTATATTATTTTCTAGCTGGACTTTTAGTCCATCTTCATGATGTCCATTTTAATTTTTCAGTGTGAGTGTAATTTCCTTTTTCTTTGCTTGCTAGATAGGTGTTTTAGTCTGTTCTTGGGTTGCTGTGAAGAAGTATCTGAGACTAGAAAATTTATAGAGAAAAGAGTTTTTATTGGCTTATGGTTCTGCAGGCTGTTTACACAGCTAGCATTTGTTGGGCTTCTGGGGAGGCCTCCAGGAAATTTTATTCATGATAGAAGGTGAAGAGGGAACAGAGAGAAAGAGCAGGAGCTGGGAGGAGGTGCCACACTCTTTTGAACAACCAGATCTCAAGAGGACTCACTCCTATGCACCGAGGAAATGGTGCTACTTCATTTCTGAGAAATCTGCCCATAATCCACTCACCTCTCACCAGGTCACACCTTCAACCCTGGGGATTACACTTCATCATGAGATTTGGGGGCACAAATATTCAAACTCTACCAATAAGTCAGAAGAAAACTAACAATTAAATAATCAGTCTCTTTGTCAGCTTTTAACCTTGTGTTATGTTTAGAAACTTCATCCTTGTAAGTGGGAACAAAAATTGGGCTAACCTTTCAGAAAGGCAACTAGGCAGTATGTTTGAAGATCCTCAAATAGGTTTTAGCCCTTGCTTAAATAATTCCACATCTAGGACTCTATCCTAAGGAAATAATTTATTCAAAAATTTTATAAAAGGGCCCAGTGCAGTGGCTCATGCCTGTAATCCCAGCACTTTGGGAGGCTGAGGCAGGTAGATCACTTGAGGTCAGGAGTTTATGACCAGCCTGGGCAACATAAGGAGACCCCATCTCTACAAAAAACAAAGAAATAAGAAATAAGGCTGGGCGTGGTGGCTCACGCTTGTAATCCCAGCACATTGGGAGGCAGAGGCGGGTGGATTACTTGAGGCCAGGAGTTCGAGACCAGCCTGGACAATATGACAAAACCCTGTCTCTACCAAAAATACAAAAAATTAGCCAGACATGGTGGTGCAATGACCTGTGATCATGCCACTGCACTCCAGCCTGGGCGACAGAGTGAGACACTGTCAAAAACAAACAAAAAACACTCAAATAAATAAATAAATAAATAAATAAATAAATAAATAAAAGCATTAATGGCACCTACGAGAAAATTCACCAGAGACTCAGAGCTGTGTAATATTCAAAGTACAGAAAATAGTCTCACTTTGGCAAGAGAGAAAATGTATGTGGTAGAACCATATTAGTTGACCTCGTCTTAGGTAAACATTGACATGCTAGATCAGTGGATCTTTATCCTTACTTCAATCCTACTTACCTGGACAATTGTTTTAAAAAGCACTATACCCAGAAATTATGAGTACTGGTATTTTTAACAAACAATTGGGAACATCTACTATGCAGCCAAGGATAAGAATAACTGCTCTAGATAAAAATAGAAATTGCAACATATGGATATTAGTTTTTTTCAAGGTAAAAGCTACCTATATTCAGAGGATCCCAGTGTCCACACAAAAATGTCCCAGTGCTGACTTAGGCCCATTATCCATTTCTAGACATATTTAATCTTTCCCATTAAAGCCCTGTGATACATTTATACCCCTTATAAATGCATATATAGTTCCTGACATATTTTATCATAAAGAGAAGGCATTTGAATCTTTTCTCTGAAATGTGGTTGGTAGATACTGACTAGAATTCCAACCCAGAAAGAGACAACATTGAAAGTAGGTGTTTTAAAAAATAATCTAAACTGTTGCTAAATGTTTAATGTCATGGTCAAAGTCTCTGCTTGGGAAGTAAATAAGAAACTTTTTGAACGTATGATGCAATGTGGTTTCAGGAATACAAAAACCTTGGACTCTGAATCCAGGACTCTATAGTTTAATTTACAAATTAGGGTAAGAAACGCTATGAAGTCATTAACAGTTTCAAAAGATGAGGCCCTATGTTACTTGTGAAAAAAATGTTGTTATTTTATATATTCTTAAATTCTCAGGTATTCTTGATCATGATTGTGTGTGTGTGTGTATATATATATATAGATATATATATTTTTTGAGATGGAGTTTCACTCTTCTTGCCCATGCTGGAGTGCAGTGGCGCGATCTCTGTTCACTGCAACCTCTGCCTCCCGGGTTCAAGCGATTCTCCTGTCTCAGCTTCCCTAGTAGCTGGGATTATAGGTGCCCACCATTATACCCAGCTACTTTTTTGTATTTTTAGTAGAGATGGTGTTTCACCATGTTGGCCAGGCTGGTCTCGAACTCCTGACCTCAAGTGATCTGCCTGCTTCGTCCTCCCAAAGTGCTGAGATTACAGGCGTGAGCCACCACGCCCGGCCTGTTAAAATATATTAATAGCATGTTAAGTGTAACATTAAACCCAAGAGTTGCCAATCTTTACTGGTGAGTATAAACCCTGAACATAAAAGACAGTCACTTGATTGCCAAAATTCCGTATATATTTTTTGTTAACAGTTTTTCCATTTGCTCTGCCAAATAAAATTTCAATGGTAAGTTTAAATGTGTCTTTAAAACTGTCATTTAACATTGATTATCAGCTAGCTCCCCAATTATTATCATAGGTTAGTTTTGGGAATGTGAACTGAAGTGCATAGAGGGAAGATAGATCAGTCAACTGATCAACCACATGGTGCTAAAGTTATGTGAACCAATGTATCACAAACTGGAAGGTGAAAATAATTGAAAGGTGCAATTGCATCTTTTCTCCCCAAAGACTTCCTCATTAGGGCCATGTGTGTTTCTGGAAGAGTTTTAGGAATACCCTGTAGTTCTGAGACGTGTTCAAGTTCGGCCGGAGGCAGTGGCTCACACCTGTAATCTCAGCACTTTGGGAAGCTGAGGAAGGCGGATCACTTCAGTCCAAGAGTTCGAGACCAGCCTGGCCAACATGGCGAAACTCCAGCTCTACTAAAAATACAAAAATTAGCTGGGCGTGGTGGTCAGCTAATAATAATCATAATCCAAAAATTATGATTATTAATAAATTAATCATAATTATACTAATCATTCGTTAATTATGCAGATTGCCATCATTATCTTTGTATTTAATCGTACAAACAAGGGCAATTTTTATCAGCCAAAGAGTAAACATCAAAGTTGAAATCACAAACACATGTAACAGCCCACAAAAGCCGTCAAACGAAGTCTGATTTAGTGGTTTCTCCACTTTCCTGTCACTGTTATTTTGCATAATTTTTCAAACCTCAGTAGCTGGCAAATAGGAGCTGAGTGTCAATGATGGCAAGGGGAAGGGGGCCAAGCTTGTATTCCTTTTTAGGGGGTAATGCAAATAAAATTCAAGGCCTCATATGATCCGGTTTGAAAATCACATCTCAATAAAAGGACTCTCAAGGAAACCACAAAAAGGGTCCTTCCTTCCTTCCTTCCTTCCTTCCTTCCTTCCTTCCTTCCTTCCTTCCTTCCTTCCTTTTCTTTTCTTTTCTTTCTTTTTCTTTCTTTCTTGTGCTCTCTCCTTCCTTCCTTCTTTCCTTCCTTCCTTTCTTCTCTTTCTTTCTTTCTCTTTTTCGTTATTTTTAAAATGATTTCAAATTACAAACATATAGAAAAGTTGTAAGAATAGAAAAAAACTTTCTTGTTCTCTGTACCCAGAGATCCTAGACCCTTCCATTCAAGTGTCACCAAATGCCCCTTGGGGCCCACGCTGTGCACCCACTTCTCATGTCCACCTGGGTTCCCTAAGTCTTTCTTTGCCTTTCTTGGCTTTTGCCCTTTTGAAGACGACAGGGCAGTCATTTTGAATAACGTCCTTCAATTTGTGTGTATACAGTGCCTTCTCCTGACACAATCCAGGTTACTAAGCTTTTAGCAGGAATATAACAGAAGTGGCGTTGTGTCCTTCTCATTGCATGCTCTGGGTGGGGGATATACATGCCAGTTTATCCCATTAGTGGTGACATTAATTTTGATTACTTAATTAAGATGGTGTCTGCAGGTTCTTCCCCCATCTAAGTTTCTCTTTGTCTCCTTTATAATAAATAGTTATTTTATGTGGAGACATGTTTAAGGCTGTATGAACATTTCTCATCCTACTTGTATCCCCTGGTTCTAGCATCCATTGATATTTCTTTGCCATAATTAAATATTTTCATAATTATTTCCAAATTACAATTTTCTAAGTCCAGTATTCCTACTATATTAATTGCTTGGCTTTATACTTTAAGGAACAACTTTCTTATCTCTTCACATAATTGTTAATCTGTTTATTACTATCACTGTGGACTCACTGATTCCTGTTTTATTCAGTGGATTATGATCCATCACTATAATTACTTATTTGGACAAATTGTCACAGATTTGACCAGAGAAAGCACCCCCCCGGTTTTTTTTTTTAGACGGAATCTCACTCTGTCGCCCAGGGTGGAGTTCAGTGTCACGATCTTGGCTCACTGCAACCTCTGCCTCCCGGGTTCAAGCGATTCCCCCGCCTCAGCCTCCTAGCTGGGATAACAGGTACATGCCACCACGCCCGGTTAATTTTTGTATTTTATTTTATTTATTTTATTTATTTATTTTTGAGACAGAGTTTAGCTCTGTTGCCCAGGCTGGAGTGCAGTGGCACAATCTCGGCTCACTGCAAGCTCTGCCTCCTGGGTTCACATCATTCTCCTGCCTCAACCTCCCGAGTAGCTGGGACTACAGGCGCCCACCACCATGCCTGGCTAATTTTTTTGTATTTTTAGTAGAGACGGGTTTTCACCGTGTTAGCCAGGATAGTCTTGATCTCTTGACCTCATGATCTGCCCGTCTCGGCCTCCCAAAGTGCCAGGATTACAGGCGTGAGCCACCGCGCCCAGCCTAATTTTTGTATTTTTAGTAGAGATGGGATTTCACCATGTTGGCCAGGCTGGTCTCAAACTCCTGACCGCAAGTGATCCACCCACCTCGGCCTCCCGAACTGCTGGGATTACAGGTGTAAGCCACCACGCCCGGTCAAGAGAGCCCCTTTCAAATGGCTTCTCTGTCCTTTTGACATGTCCCTATCATTCTCTGAGCATTACCTAAGTTGCTCAAGATGGTGTTCCAGGCTTATCTTGTACTTTTCCCTGACCCACTTCAAGAATCAGCCAATTTTCCAAGGAGCCTTGGTGCCTTTCGATGGTGAATTGCATTTATTTATTTAGACAGTGTCTTACTCTGTTGCCCAGACTGGAGTGCACTGTTGCAATCTCACTGGCTCACTGCAACCCCTGCCTCCTGGGTTCAAGTGAATATCTTGCCTCAGCCTCCCGAGTAGCTGGGATTACAGGCACCTGCCATCACGCCTGGCTAGGTTTTGTAGTTTTTGTAGAGACAGGGTTTCACCATGTTGGCTAGGCTGGTCTTGAAATCCTGACCTCAAGCGATCTTTCTTTCTTCCCAAAGTGCTGGGATTACAGGCATTAGCCACCGTGCCTGGCCAAGAATTGCATTTAGCAACCAAGATTTAGGCACTGTGTGTGCTCATTGCTCGGATGTACTGCTGCTCGCAGATTATCCTAGTGGACAGAACTAAGAATTATATGTATATTCAGGCATACAGTCACACACATGTACATACCATTATGTCTATATTCATTTCTGTATCTATTTTTATATATGCACAATTTGTACTGTCTCCATTTTCAATCCAACACCTCAAAGTTTATGCTAACTTTCCTTCTTTCCACATCGTTACCTCTCTTAGTCAGTGAGAAACCTGACCCCCATTATCCTCAATATATTTGCTTGTTTGCTCAATCCTCTATACACAGCTAAGCTTGTGACACCATCACGCTGCCATTCTTACACAGATAAGTATGACTTTCCCCTTGAGGCCTTCCTTGTGACTTTTAGACTGAATTAGGATGAAAAGAAGGAGGAAGGGAGGAAGGGAGAAAAGGAGGAAAGGAGAAAGGGAGGAAGGAAGGAAGGGAGGGAGGGAGGGAGAAAGGGAGCGAGGGAGGGAAAAAGGGAAGGAAGGAGAAAGGAGGGAGGGAAGGAAAGAGAAGGGAGGGAGGGAGGCAAGTAGGAGGAAAGGAGTGCATTGTTTTCCAATTGAAGGATAATTAAGTAAACGCACAGATCTTAAATATTTGGCTTGATGGCTTTTGAAAATTGCATGTAGCCAAGTAACAACCACCTAAAATAGAATATAAACTATTTCGACATCCCCACCCCAAGTTTCCTAATGCAAAGGAGCCCATCCACCAGGAAACATCATTAAAAACCCTTCTTGTCCTCTCTCAATATCGAGCACTCAGTTTGTAGCTGTTGCCGAAAACATTCTCTTCTCAATTTTAACCTTTTCTCAAATTTTCTTTAACTGATGCCCAACCTGTTTGGTTTCTCTCTCCTTTTCCCCATCTATTTCAGATCTTACTACACAGAATGACTTGACTCCTCCTGACTTCATTAGTTTTTTTTCTTCTTCACTAATCAAGGAGATTCTCCACAATAAAGCAGAACCTGGGAGTTTTCCAGAGAACAAGAATCTCCTTCCCCTTAGAAGGGCAAATAGGGAAGGACCTCTGTTATTTCACATTAGTGGCAACACACTCTTCTTATCATGGAACATAATGTTCATTAGGAGTGTAATTTAAGAATCATCTGCCTGACAGATGAAGATTTCTCAAGCTGATGTGTCTCAGAGAACTTTAGACCTATGGATATCAACCAAGATCACCCAAATGACAGCAAGCAGAGGTTATTTATTCAGAGCTTGCTACAGCAAGGGAGGCAGTCATTAACAGTTGTGTTTGGCAGAGACTCAAAGTCAGGCAGAGGAGTGGGAAAGCTTTATAACAGAAAAAAGGAAAGGCTTCGGGTGTGCTCCAGTATGGGGAGGATGGAGGGAAACTAACTAGAAGTGGAATGTCCATGTGATTGGTTAGAGAAATATGTTTGGATTTCTCTGGTTGGCCTTAAGTTGGGCCAACTGGTATAGAGGTTGTGGGTTTGACTTTCTAGACTCGTTGCTACAGATGTGTGGGTCAGAGATCTATTTTCACATATGGCCTGGCTATTGTCCATTTATATATCCATTTTTTTTTTAGAGCAAACAATGTAGAAGAGAACTAGGGAATCAGAGACAACCCCCTTCCCGAACCCTCTCAAGCAACAACATCAGCATTGGCCCATTCTCTTATCCTACTCAAGTTTTTTTTCTTCTTTGAGTCCCAAGTTGTTAATTTCATATCAACGTTCTAATTCCTGAAACAGATCTAGAAACCTGTCTAGACAGATCCAAGACATATTAAGAATGGATGAGCAGGACTTTGTGTTGATTTGACAGGAGAGAAGATAGAGAATTCAAGGATAGCTCTAAGGTCCTAACTGGAGCTACAGGAGCTTGTGAGAGAGGATGTTGAACTCAGTTTTTAGGGAATGAAAGTTGTAAGTGCCTCCTGAAGATGTTCTTTATAATTATACATCTGAAAACTGGAACATCATTTTAGAGAGGTGGAGACAGAGAACGGAGAGTAGGTGTTTGTCCAAAGTTTATGTGCCAAGGGTGTGAGTGAAACAGGAGCTTCGATCTTTTGGTGTTCCAACTACAACATACACAAAACAAAAGATGGACAATGAGAAGTCCAGGCAACCCAGGAAACACCAAGTTTCTGTCAAAAGCAATAATGAACTGTTTTGTGCCATTAACAAAAACGTTATGAAGACAGAAACCATCTCCCAAAGATTTCATAACAGAGCCACGCAAATGGAGAGTAAATGATTAAAGAATGTGGGTCTCAGAGTTCCATTCAAATCATGCTACTTTATCTTCTATTTACAAAGATAAAAGTACGCCAGAAAATGGTTAATGTTTAAGCGCTTTCATATTTGGCTCTGTCTTTTTAGTAGAGGAAAACCACTTCAGTGGTACCAGTGTGAATCATCCACAATGATTTCTCCAGTGCTCATCTTGTTCTCGAGTTTTCTCTGCCATGTTGCTCTTGCAGGACGGAGTAAGTACTTTTTGCTTTTGAAAAAATAATTAATATATCCAACCCCCTAGTATATGTCAGGGGTCAATAATGATAACTAGGCCGGGCGTGGTTGCTCACGCCTGTAATCTCAGCACTTTGGGAGGCCAAGGCGGGTGGATCACCTGAGGTCAGGATGAGCCTGGCCATGGTGAAACACCGTCTCTACTAAAAACACAAAAATTAGCCGGGCATCATGGCGGGCGCCTGTAGTCCCAGCTACTCGGGAGTCTGAGGCGGGAGAATCGCTTGAACCCGGGAGGCGGAGGTTGCAGTGAGCCGAGGTCCTGCCATTGCACCCCAGCCTGGGCAACAAGAGTGAAACTCAGTCTAAAATAATAATAATAACAATAACTAAATTCTTTTTTTTTTTTTTTTTTTTTTGAGACGGAGTCTCGCTCCGTCACGCAGGCTGGAGTGCGGTGGCGCAATCTCGGCTCACTGCAAGCTCCGCCTCCCGGGTTGCCGCCATTCTCCTCCTCAGCCTCCCAAGTAGATGGGACTACAGGCGCCCACCACCTCGCCCGGCTAATTTTTTTGTATTTTTAGTAGAGACGGGGTTTCACCGTGTTAGCCAGGATGGTCTCGATCTCCTGACCTCGTGATCCACCCACCTCAGCCTCCCAAAGTGCTGGGATTACAGGTGTGAGCAACCGCGCCCGGCTGATAACTAAATTCTCTTTAGAGTGGGTGCTGGAGAGACTGGATTGAAACTGATTCTTTAATATTGCTATGTGTAAAGCTCCTCTGTAAGATATGTAGCCAACTTAAGCCTCAGCATACTGACTTGTAAAATGGGGATAATTATAATACCTCCTTCAAATGGTTGTTGAGGGGATTAGATGAGATAGTGTATATGAGGTATTTGGCGTGGAACTCGGTATACTTATAATTGGTAACAGTGCACACATTTTTCATTTGTGGGCCTAGCTGAACTTTAAAATGCAAATAGAGATTTGTTAACCATCTGCTTTGTGTCCTCTTTCAGCCTGTCCCAAGCCAGATGATTTACCCTTTTCCATAGTGGTCCCATTAAAAACATTCTATCAGCCAGGAGAGGAGATTACGTATTCCTGCAAGCCGGGCTATGTGTCCCGGGGAGGGATGAGACGGTTTATCTGCCCTCTCACAGGAATGTGGCCCATCAACACTCTGAAATGTACACGTAAGTCAGCACCTTCTCTCACATTCTCTCCCCTCATTTGGATTCTGGGTATTTTGGAGGAATAAGCTACCTCATCATGCTCAGAGTGCAGAGGGCCAGTAGACGTTGCAGAAAGGCAGGTTGGAGAGAAATGAGACAGTCTTGGGGAGTTTCTCTGTGCAAAGAGAGTAAGGGTAATAGGTGCTATTGATAGAAGAGGAGAAGATCATTGCCTGGAACTAGGGGAGGTTTAAAAATGAGATCTGGTGTGACAAAAGGAGAAACACTACGGAAGTTAAAAGACTGGTGGAGAGGCTTTGAAACGTCAACTGATGCCAAAGAGACATTTGGAAAAACAAAATTTGGGGAATCCTCATATCTTTGGACTTCACCTGAAAATGAAAGCAGACTTAATAGTTACTGAAATGAATACAAATTTCATCTACATTATGTATATATCACATTGTAATAAAATACAAGAAAGTATGTTAAATTACATCAATAATATAATGTAAAACATATAAATCTCACTATGGCTTTATTGTAAATGGTTGCTTTTATTTATTTCTCAGAACATGGTTCTATGATATCATGCTAGCATTATTCTTTACAGTCAAGTATCATGCAATCAACCAGATTGAATTTATGGTAAATTCAATTATATGTAGAAGTTAAGCAGTAAAAATAGATGTATGGACCTATCTGGGCTCTGGTGATTTTGGTTATACGAACAGGACCTTTGTCAAAGTTATGCATCTTCATGCAAGTTGATTTTACTATGCTATTTGTTTAAAGAGTCTAAACATAATTTTTAATAAAAAGCCACTTTAACATCATTAGGATAAATTTTTCTTTAAGTCAGGGCCAGGTGCGGTGGCTCATGCCTGTAATCCCAGCACTTTGGGAGGCTGAGGTGGGTGGAGCACCTGATGTCAGGAGTTCAAGACCAGCCTGGCCAACATGGTGAAACCCCGTCTCTACTAAAAATACAAAAATTAGCTGGACATGGTGGCACATGCCTGTAGTCCCGGCTAATCATGAGGCTGAAGCAGAAGAATCACTTGAACCTGGGAGGCAGAGGTGGTAGTGGGCCAAGATTGTGCCACTACACTCCAGCCTGGGCAGCAGAGTGAGACTCTGTTAAAAAAAAAAAAAAAAAAAAATCAGCTATAACTCTGGAACACTTACAATTTCATTTTTAAAAAATTTTCCATGCGTATATTTTTGCATTTTTGCAGAGAGTAATACAATTTTGTATTTTTCTATTTTCATCAGCATATCATAAAAATTATATCTCCACAAATTTCACAATTCATATTTTATTGGCTACATAATAGTTCAACTGTTGATTTGCCGTGATTAATTAAAACAGTCCCCTGATAGTGAACCCTTAGACTGTCCAATTTTTTTTTTTTTTTTTTTGGAGACGGAGTCTCACTGTGTTGCCCAGTGGAGTGGTGCCATCTTGGCTCACTGCAACCTCTGCCTCCTGGGTTCAAGTTATTCTTCTGCCTCAGCCTCCAGAGTGGCTGGGACTACAGGTGCCCACCATCACGCCTGGCTAACTTTTGTATTTTTAGTAGAGACGGGGTTTCACCGTGTTGGCCAGGCTGGTCTCAAATTCCTGACCTCAAGTGATCCACCCTCCTCCGCCTCCCAAAGTGCCGGGATTACAGGTGTGAGCCACTGCTCCCCGCCCATCCAAATTTCGTTATTAGGAGAAACAGTGTAATGAACACTTTGGCACGTAAATCACTTGTCTTATATTGAATTGCTTTCTTAGAATAGTTACCAGCAAAGTTATTGAACCAAAGGATGAAAATGAATTTATATGATTTATTTAATGAAAAATTTTATAAATAGAAATTTACCTGTTTTATTTTTTTTTAAACCCAAACAAAAGTAACATTTTTAAAATCTTTATATCACAGCCAGAGTATGTCCTTTTGCTGGAATCTTAGAAAATGGAGCAGTACGCTATACAACTTTTGAATATCCCAACACCATCAATTTTTCTTGTAATACTGGGTAAGAACTTTCATGGAACTAAGCAGTTAACAGACTGAGCGCATTTTTATATCCTTAAGCTAAACATCAGGACTGGTCCATATTTTGTTTTCAGCCTTTAGGTTGGACTTGCCACATGCAAATCGATTTTAGTCCTGCTTTTAATATCAGTAGCGTTGAGGGTGGGGTAAGGATTAGAGAACGTAACGACTAATGAAATACGTAGTCACCACTGTATCTGATTCTTCTGCTCCTGATTAATTACCTATCAGAGGAGGTACATTAAAATAATTGAACCTGGATGATAATTCCATATGATCTCTGGGCCAAATCTTGGATAGGGTTAAAATACTTTAGGAATAAGACATGGGCTTTAGTTATGAGGCTAATTTGATTGACCAACCTGACAGTCTATAGAAGAGAATTCTATGGAGAAGGTTGGGAGTGTGACGATGGAGAATGCAATGCAGTACCACATCCCCAGGAAGCAATCACTTATGGTGGTTTTGCCACACTGGGGGCTTTGCCACATTGCCCAGACTCAAACTCTTGGGCTCAAGTGATCCACCCATCTCGGCCTCCCAAAATGCTGGGATTACAGACTCATCTGGGAGCAAAAGGAGGCAATCACGTACAGTGGACACAGACTCGTAGGGAGCAAAGGCACCCCTGTGACATTATTGAGAGCACATTGGCTATCCATTAGGGTAAGTTTCTACTGGGATTGGAGGTTAAGGAATACTACATATGAGAGAGAAATACACACCTTTCATCTGAAACACCAGTTTACCAATGGGTCTGGTAACAAATGACTTTAAAAAACTGGCTTCAAAGACAGAATGTTAC
>NW_012104299.1:763112-777907 GCF_000951045.1 Mandrillus leucophaeus
CTTTGCCACATTGCCCAGACTCAAACTCTTGGGCTCAAGTGATCCACCCATCTTGGCCTCCCAAAGTGCTGGGATTACAGGCATGAGCCAAAGTACCCAGTCAGAATGTTATATTTTCATTGCAAATAGACTACATTGTTTTTATTCACTGGTGTCAGTAGACTGGAAGAAAATGAACAGTGAAGATTACTCAGTTTGGTTCACTTTTGTCATCCTGAAAAAGAGATGGTTCTTTGCTTTATATAAGAAGCAGTAATCTTGGCCAACTCTCTAAAGATGAGGGACTTAGGGATTTGGCTTCTCCACTCACCAGCTGTGGAACCCTGCAGTGATTCACCTGCATCATTGGTTGGGAGACTCCATGAGCCATAGATGAGTGCTAAGATCGTCAGGAAGACAGCATTACACAATGGAAAAGAAGTCAATAGCATTAATATGAAGCAATGCTCAATGGAGAAGATATTTGAGATGTCAGTGATGGATTATTTTACTCCTTGATAGATTGAATTTTCCTTTTGCAGGTTTTATCTGAATGGCGCTAATTCTGCCAAGTGCACTGAGGAAGGACAATGGAGCCCAGGGATTCCTGTCTGTGCTCGTAAGTCTATGGGGAGGGTGATCAGCTGGTTTGCCCAGAACCTTCCTGGTTTTAGCACTGAAAGTCTCACATCTGCAACCTCTTCAGTCGCAGCTCAATGAGATGAATGGTCACCCTTGTGGGGGATATTCGTCCTGGTATCTTGCTCTAGAAGATGAAACAACCACTTTGGAATGACAGAAGGGAAGCATTTTACGCACAAACACATTCTGTATTCTCCACCTGGTGGTCATTACTCTATCCAAGCCAGTTTTTGCTGGGTGTGTTGACTCCAATGCTCTCATAGTGCTTTGGAAGAGGCTTAGATATGTGTGACATTGGTCTATCAAGGACTGTCACCACTTAACTAGGGGAACTTCTGCAAACAGTGAGATCAAACAAACATCTTCCTCCCACTCTGGAACTTCATTCATTTATTCACTTATTCAGTAAACATGAATTGAGGATCTACTGTATGCTGGATCCTCTTGTTAGCACTGAGGCTACAAGGACAAAGGAGACAGCTCTGCCTTCAGAGAGTAAGCCTAGCGACAGGCAAGACGCAGAGGAAAGTCACCCTCACAGTAAGCTAAGAGCCCATCAAAGGGGCTTGCATTCTAGGAGCTGACTGGCATTCTTCTAAAAAGTACTGGTGTTTTTTCAGAGGACCCTCAGCCAAGCTGTCAGTCATCTCTGGGCTTTGCTTATGTAGGGAAGGACATTCTTATGTTCCCCAACTTGTAATTTATACATCTTTGACCAGGAGACCCAGGCATTACAATACTAGTTATAGTTCTTCAACATGTCAGTACGTCTGTCCTTAGCAAAAGCAAGTGGAGGGTGGGTGCAGTGGCTCACGCCTGTAATCCCAGCACTTTGGGAGTTCGAGGAGGGTGGATCACCTGAGGTCAGGAGTTCAACACCAGCCTGACCAACATGGAGATACTCTGTCTCTACTAAAAAATATAAAATTAACTGGGCGTGGTGGCACATGCCTGTAATCCCGGCCAGTTGGGAGGCTGAGGCAAGAGAATCACTTGAACCCAGAAGGCAGAGGTTGTGGTGGTGAACCAAGATCGCGCCATTGCACTCCAGCCTGGGCAATGAGAGGGAAACTCCTCATCCTCCTCAAAAAAAAAAAAAAAAAAAAAGCAAGTGGAACGTAAAGCAATTTCAAATAAATAATTGTTTACGAAAACCTGAACAAACAAAAACAAAAGTTTTTAAAGGATACATTAAGTAAAAATTTTCACTCAGCAGTAGGAATCACCATGGTTCCTATAGTTTTAATTTAAAACAGATTTATACTGATTATGTAAATTTGCTTCTTTATTTAGAGACAGGGTCTTGCTCAGTTGCCCAGGCTGGAGTGCAGTGGTGTGATCACAGCTCACTGTAACTTCGAACTCCTGGGGCCAAGTGATCCTTTCAGTCTCCTGAGCAGCTGAGATTATAGATGAGCGCCACCAGATCTGGCTAATTTAAAAAAAGTTTTGTAGAGACAGGGTCTTGCTCTGTTGCCCAGACTGGTCTTGAACTCTAGGTTTCAAGCAACCTTCCTGCCTCAGCCTCTCAGAGCTCTGGGATGACAGGCGTGAACCACGGTGCCTAGCCATAAACTCACTATCCAAAAGGGCTATAGAGAGAAAGACTACGTTAGCTTTAATCTAATTTAAATGAGTATTTCTCATACTTGAATGTACATATGAATCTTCTGGGCATCTTGTTAAAATATAGATTCTGATTCAGGCACCTGTGGTGGGGTCTGAGCTTCTATATTTCCAACAAGTTATCTTCCCAGGCTATGCCCGTGCTGCTAGCCCCTGGACCACACTTTGAGCAGCAGGGATCCAGAGAATTCAAAGTAAATCACATTTTGGTCAACACCATCTTCTTTCATGCTAGTATAACTTGCTGAAGCTCCATAGTACTCAGGTCAGGCTGACAAGCCACTACTATCTCTCTGGGTTCCTGAAGCTACTTGGGTAAGCTCCATCCATACCAAGAGTCCAAAAGCAGGGAGGTATTCAAGAGAAACAGACTGAACTGGTAATGGAATTCATTCCCAAACAACTATGTACAAAGTTGCTGTCATCAGCCATTATTTTAGGATGGTCCCTCAGCACTGAGGGACAAATTCTGCCTTCCAGAAGCATCTTCCAAGGTAGTATTTGAATAAAAGATTTTATAAAACCTAACCATTGCGTTGTTGCAAAAGACAAATTATTGGTGGCAAGACTTAAATTTCCTTCATTTTTTGGTGTTTTGACTGGTTTGGACATCTGATTTGAGGGTCATATTTTCTTTTCTTTTTTCTTTATTTTTCTTTCTTTCTTTATTTTTTTTCTGCGACAGAGTCTCTCTCTGTTTCCCAGGCTGGAGTGCAGTGGTGCGATTTTGGCTCACTGCAACCTCCGCCTCCCAGGTTCAAGTGATTCTCGTGCCTCAGCCTCTGGAGTAGCTGGGACCACAGGCACACACCTCCATGCCTGGCTCATTTTTGTATTTCTGGTAGAGGCAGGGTTTCACCATGTTGGCCAGGCTGGTCTGAAATTCCTGACCTCAAGTGATCTGCCCACCTCAGCCTCCCAAAGTGTTGGGATTAAAGGCGTGAGCTGCCGTGCCTGGCAGGTCATGTTTTCCTATTACACATCCACAATTGACTATTTTTACCCTGGTAATTTGATCAGTTTGCATTTTCTCAAGCTTATCCTTAGAGTTTTTTTTTTCTTTATGGAAAGAGTATATTTAAAAGCCTTAACTATTTTCATAGAAATGATAGTTCTTTCTTTTCCTAGCCATCACCTGCCCTCCACCATCCGTACCTATGTTTGCAACACTTCGTGTTTATAAGCCATCAGCTGGAAACAATTCGTTCTATCAGGACACAGCAGTTTTTGAATGTTTGCCACAACATGCGATGTTTGGAAATGATACAATTACCTGCACAACCCATGGAAATTGGACTAAATTACCAGAATGCAGGGGTAAGTGCAATAAGACAAAATATGTATGGTAGGGCAAGATCCCATTTGTGAAAGGTATTGAAAATTCTGACTATCATGGAGTGTTTCCGATGAACTCATTCAACGGCTGTTTATTGAGCATCTACCATATGCCAGGCAGTGTGCTGGGCACTGGGGATTCCAGGTGAATGAGACCTGGCTTCTGACGCAAGGGAATTACAAATAATGCAGTTAACTGTCTGGAGCTGCCTGGGACAGCTTCCCATAGGTGGTGACCTTTGAAATGGGCCTTGGAGGAGGAGTAGAGAATGAGGAGAAGGCATACCTCACATGGGGGAGGCACGAAAGGCAGGATGTCTCCGTGGACAGCTGAACATTTCAGCGAGTCTGGTAAAGTTCTTTTCTGGGTGAAGTTCGTGGGTTAAATTGGAGAGTCCTAAGAGATGAAGGTAATGCCTCGGTTGCAGTCTGATTGTTATACATTTTTAAAAATCTCTACCTAAGTTTAAGAATCACAGAAATATTTGATTTTTAAGAAATTATGGAAATTCTTTCTCCTTTAACTTGACCTGTCATTACTATCTTTAAGTTTGTCAGTTGCATAACAGATAAATTACAGAGTTTATCATGTGCACAGAGTTTTTTTTGGTTGTTTGTTTTGTTTTGTTTATTTTTGAGATAGAGTCTCACTCTGCCACCCAGGCTGGAGTGTAGTGGGGCAATGTTGGCTCACTGCGACCTCCAACTCCTAGGTTCAAGCGATTCTCATGCCTCAGCCTCCCGAGTAGCTGGGACTACAGGTGCCCGCCACCACTCCCGGCTAATTTTTGTATTTTTAGTAGAGATGGAGTTTCACCCTGATCATCAGGCTGGTCTAAAATGCCTGACCTCAAGTGATCTGCCTGTGTTGGCCCCTCAAAGTGCTGGGATTACGGGTGTGAACCCCTGCTCCCGGCCAAGAGTTATTCTCATGACTATTAACTTATCCAGTGGTAGATATTACAGATATCCAGTGAATGAGTCAAAACATAAGTGATTTTCAGCATGGAGAAGCTACCAACAACAGTAGTAACTTGCACCCTTCTGGGCACTCAACTATGGGCCAGGCACTGGTCTCCTGCTACATATGTGTCATCTGACTTTATTCTCCCAAATCCTAAAAAGTAGGTTCCCTTTTTTTTTTTTCAGTATTTCACCTAGACGTATCAACTGTTAATATGTTGTGACATTTTTCTCTCTGTTTCTCCATAGAAAGATCCTTTTTATTTCTTGCATCATCTGAAAATAAGTTGTATATATTATGACACTTGCCCATAAAGACTTCAACATGAATATACTAAGAACAAGGACATTTTATATCATCACTTAATATGTTTTGGATTATTAACAATAATAATCCAAACAATTCTGATAACATAAACAATTAACAACAATATCATGCAACATTTATCTCAGATGCAAATTTTCCCAGTTGACCCAGAAGTATCTCTTATACATGAATTTTGTTTTATGCAGGATCTAATCAAGAATCACATCTTTAGTTGTCATGTCTCTCTAGTCTCCTATAATAATAATTATTATTATTTTGAAATGCTGTCTCGCTCTGTCACCCAGGCTGGAGTGCAGTGGTGCGATTTCGGCTCACTGCAACCTCTACTTTCCAGGTTCGAGCAATTCTCCTGCCTCAGCCTCCCACATAGCTGGGATTATAGGTGCCTGCCATCACGCCCAGCTAATTTTTTTATTTTTAGTAGAGATGGGTTTCACCATGTTGGCCAGGCTGGTCTCAAAATCCTGAACTAAAATGATCCACCCGCCTTGGACTCCCAAACTGCTGGGATTACAGGTGTAAGCCTAGTCTTCTGTAATTAAGAATAAGCCCTTGTGTCTTTTGTTGTCTTTCATTGACATTTTTGAAGAGTACAGGCTAGTTGTCTTTTAGAATGTTCTGTAATGTGAACTTGATTGGTTATTACCTCATGATTAGATTCATGTTAAATATTATTGTTAAGAATACATTCTGTACTTTGGGAGGCCGAGGCAGGTCAGGTGGATCATGGGGTCAGGAGTTCGAGACCAGCCTGGCCAATATGGTGAAACCCTCCCTGTCTGTACTAAAAATAGAAAAATTAGCCGGGCGTGGTGGTGGGTGCCTGTAATCCCAGCTGCTCAAGAGGTTGAGGCAGGGGAATCACTGGAACCCAGGAGGCGGAGGTTGCAGTGAGCTGAGATTGTGCCACTGCACTTCAGCCTGGGTGACAGAGTGCGACTCCATCTCAAAAAAAAAAAAAAAAAAAAAGAATACATTCTGTCGCATCAGGACATCAGGAGGCACATAGTGTCAGCTGTTTCACCATTGGCCATGCTTAGCTTGATCCTTAGGTGAGGTGTCCTAGATCATCTTTTGGTAAAGGCACTGCTTTTTCTTTGGAATTGGTAAGCAACCTGTGGGTGATGCTTTGAAACCATGCGAATATCCACTGTTGGGCAGTCATCGTAGAATCCAACGGTGATCCTTGAATCTGTCAATTATGACATTGGTGGCTGAAAATGGTGACTTTCTAATTCTATCTTTCCTTCTACATTTATTCACCGGCTTCCCTCTATAGAGAAGAGCTTTCCCTCCATCCACCATTTTTTAGTATTATTATAGACACATGGATTCTTTTTTTTTTTTCTTTTTTTGAGTGGAGTCTCACTCTGTTGCCCAGGCTGGAGTGTAATGGTGCAATCTCAGCTCACTGCAACCTTCACCCCCAGGGTTTGAGTGATTCTCCTGCCTCAGCCTCCTGAGTAGCTGGGATTACAGGCGCATGCCACCACACCCGGCTAATTTTTGTTAGTAGAGATGGAATTTTGTCATGTTGGCCAGGCTGGTCTCTAACTCCTGACCTCAAGTGATGCATCTACCTCAGCCTCCCAAAGTGCTGGGATTACCGAAGTGAGCCACTGTGCCTGGCCACATGAATTCTTTTTTATTTAATGTGTGGCAGAACCAAAATTGAGCCAAGCAGTCTGACTCTGGAGTTTGTATGCTTAATTACCTCCTTAAACTACCTCTGAGAATATTGTGCTCCTGGCTCCAGCTTTGCTTTTCTCGCACTGCAGCTCATAAGGATGTGGGTTTGGGCCTCTACTGTTGAAGATCTTAAGGAGGCCAGGAAGCAGCACCATTTTTCTCTGACATATTTCATGATGGCTTCTTGCATACTCTGAATTGACTAACAATAAGATTTACTATTTTAAAGCCAAATAATGGTGTACTAAGTGTGTATGGGGGGAGGGTTCAGTCTTTACCTTTTAATTTTATGGTTTGTTAGAAATAGACTTTGCTTTTCTTCTTTCAAACCCACCATCTTAGACTGTGTAAAGATGGCGTTTGCAGTAAATAATACCTTATGATTATATGTGAAAACCCGGAGAACTTAGTGAAGTCTCATTAATTTACTTTCAAAGTGTGGTTGTTTCTTTTTTAATATCCAGGGTACCACGAATATAAGAGGAGTGGGGACAGAATTAAGCACAAGGTAACTATAAGTTGCTTTCAGTTGCAGGAACACCCAGTGATTCAGTGGTGTGACAGAGACAAGAATGTGACTATTTCATGACTATTGGATAGCACTACTATTTATTACTAATGTGTCTTATTGAATAAATGTTTTAGAAGTAAAATGCCCATTCCCATTAAGACCAGACAATGGATTTGTGAACTATCCTGCAAAACCAGTACTTTATTACAAGGATAAAGCCACATTTGGCTGCCATGATGGATATTCCCTGGACGGCCCAGAAGAAGTAGAATGTACCAAACTGGGAAACTGGTCTGCCATGCCAAGTTGTAAAGGTATGGAAATATAGGCGAGGTCCTATAAGATCTCTGAATTCATACAGTGGGTCACCTTTACTTGCTATTTTCTTGTTCCAATACTTTTCCACTTGTTGCTCAGACTTGCTAGGAAACTGCTGGCAGGTGACTTCAGGACTCACATGTACCTGGGGAAGCCTCATGCTTAGGAAGCATGCTTGACTTTAAACAGGATGAAATAAACGGATCCTTTGTAAGCATTGGTGATATGGTGGGAGATCGTGTGGGCTTTCTTTTTTTTTTGAGACGGAGTCTCACTCTGTCACCCAGCCTGGAGTGCAGTGGCGCAATCTCGGCTCACTGCAAGCTCCGCCTCCCGGGTTCACGCCATTCTCCTGCCTCAGCCTCCCAAGTAGCTGGGACTACAGGTACCCGCCACCTCGCCTGGCTAGTTTTTCGTATTTTTTAGTAGAGACGGGGTTTTACCGTGTTAGCCAGGATGATTTCGATCTCCTGACCTCGTGATCCGCCCGTCTCGGCCTCCCAAAGTGCTGGGATTACAGGCTTGAGCCACCGCGCCTGGCCAATGTGGGCTTTCTTTATTTGCTTTTAAGTCTTTGCCTCTGAGCATCTTTTATTTATTTATTTATTTTTTTGAGATGGAGTCTTGTTCTGTCACCCAGGCTGGAATGCATTGGCACAATCTCGGCTCACTGCAACCTCTGCCTCCCAGGTTCAAACGATTCTCCTACCTCGGCCTCCCGAGTAGCTGGGATTACAGGTGCCCACCACCACGCCTGGCTAATTTTTGTATTTTTAATAGAGACGGGGCTTTGCCATGTTGGCCAGGCTGATTTTGAACTCCTGACCTCAGGTGAACTCCTGACCTGCCTCAGCTTCTATAGAGAAGAGCTTTTCTTCTGTCCACCATTTTTTAGTATTATTGTAGACACATGGATTCTTTTTTTTGTTTGTTTTTTTTGAGATGGAGTTTCACTCTGTTGCCTAGCTGGAGTGTAATGGTGGAATCTCAGTTCACTGCAGCCTTCACCTCCCAGGTTCGAGTGATTACAGATGTGAGCCACCACGCCCACCTCTTTTTGTGCTCTGCCTAGCCAAGGCTCTTCTCATTGCAAAAACCAACCACACATTCGAGTTCAAGGAAATTGGGGATATTATAAGGAGGCAACAGGCAAGTCGATCACGTGGGTATTGAAGATGAGGAAATGAAATACAACTGATACTCTTGAAGATTGGAACTGAAAGGCAGGAACTATTCCTACTTTTTCCATATCTCAATGGCCTCTCCCATCTCTGTATCTCTGCTTATTCATCTTGAACATGGCTTGATATACACCAGACCTTCTCAGTTAAAGGATTCATCACCAACTGGCATCTTTTCCTGGAGATGCTGGTTCCTTTTGAGTTAGGCGTCTACCCTTGATCCCATTAGTGTCATGCTTAAGCAAAGAACAGCCTAGCATTAGAACTCTGCTCAGGTCGCTATGGGCTGGACAGTTTAAGCAGAAAGAGGAACTCTGGGGCAGCAGGCAAGATGACAAATAACTAGCATCTTAGGTTATAGTTCCATAGAAGCAGAGCCTGAGACAGGGATTTGAGTACGGTTGATTTAGTGAGTGTCTCAGGAGAAGAAAGAGTGAGGCAGATTTGAGAGGGTAAGGCACTGGTTCTCAGACTTCGCTGTGGATCAGCAACAGCTGGAAGGCTTGTTTTAACACAGGATTTTTGAGCTCCACTCTCAGAGTTTCTGATTTGGTAGATCTGGGAGGGGGCCTGAATATTTGCATTTATGCCAAGTTCCCTGGTGATGCTAATGCTGCCAAGCCAGGAAGAATTGTGGTCTCTGCTAAAATGAGGTTCAGTTTGATCCCACTGAGCTCTGGAGTGTGAATTCCACCCTTGAGTTAATCCCACTGAAACCCAAGGGGACCTGTTTTTTTTGAGACGGAGTCTCGCTCTGCTGCCCAGGCTGGAGTGCTGTGGCCGGATCTCTGCTCACTGCAAGCTCCGCCCCCCGGGTTCACGCCATTCTGCCTCAGCCTGCCGAGTAGCTGGGACTACAGGCGCCCGCCACCGCGCCCGGCTAATTTTCTGTATTTTTAGTAGAGATGAGGTTTCACCATGTTAGCCAGGATGGTCTTGATCTGCTGACCTTGTGATCCGCCTGCCTCGGCCTCCCAAAGTGCTGGGATTACAGGCGAGAGGCACTGCGCCCGGCCAAGGGACCTGTTTTTTATATTTCCTCATCAGTCATTGGTTTTGAGCTGCTCCCTTCCCTGACCCTGAGGGTAGCGATGGGGGTGGTTTGCACAACTTCCAGGGAGAGGTGGCTTCCCTATGGCTGAAGGCAATTTTTCAGAGTATTTATGAGCTGTTATCAGCCAACACTTGCAGTGGCTGGTTAGTGGATAGATGCACCTGCTTAATGAATGCAATCCGAGAGGGCAGTGTAGGCTTACATGAAATGTCAATATCTGTTAGAAGTTTTTTGTTTTTTTTTCCCACTGAAATGAAGGCTCTGATGCTTCTGTTCTGACCTTCTGTGGCTACTGTAGGGGAAGAGAAGGCCATCCTGGAAGCTGTGAGTAATGGTTCTATTGATAGAGAACTACAATTAGCAATCATATTACCATTACTTACTATGTACATTCTTGGATTTTTCTTGCCTTGACCAATTTGTGTAGGTGTACTCATCTACTGTTTCAAATGCTAAACTCTCTTTCAGAATGATTTCCTGAACTCTTAAGTCCTGATTACAAGTATTCTCTCTTTCAGCATCTTGTAAAGTACCTGTGAAAAGGGCCACTGTGGTGTACCAAGGAGAGAGAGTAAAGATTCAGGAAAAATTTAAGAATGGAATGCTGCATGGTGATAAAGTTTCTTTCTTCTGCAAAAATAAGGAAAAGAAGTGTAGCTATACGGAGGATGCTCAGTGTATAGATGGCACTATTGAAGTCCCCAAATGCTTCAAGGGTAAGTCTACATTGGAATGTTTAGCTAGGACTCCCACTTGCCCCTCATCATAATCAGAGCCTTGTTATATAATGATTGTCAAAAACCAGATGAGGCCAGGCATGGTGGCTCACGCCTGTAATCCCAGCACTTTGGGAGGCTGAGCGGGGTGGATCACCTGAGGTCAGGAGTTTGAGAGCAGCCTGGCCAAAATGGTGAAACCCTGTCTCTATTAAAAATACAAAAATTAGTTGGTGTGGTGCCGGGCACCAGTAATCCCAGCTACTCAGGGGACTGAGACAGGAGAAACGCTTGCACCTGAGAGGCAGAGGTTGCAGTGAGCCAAGATCGCATCATTGCACTCCAGCCTGGGCAATACAATGAAACTCTGTCTCAAAACAAAAACACAAACAAACAAACAAATGAACAAAAACCAGATGAATTTGGCCACTGGATTTTTAAAAAGAGGGGTGAGAGGGAGAAACAATGATATGAAGCAGTGAGCTCCAGATGGTGTCCCCACTTGAATTTTCCTTTCCAATTCTTTTTTTTTTTTTTTTGAGACGGAGTCTCACTCTGTCGCCCAGGCTGGAGTGCAGTGGCGCGATCTCTGCTCACTGCAAGCTCCGCCTCCCGGGTTCACGCTATTCTCCTGCCTCAGCCTCCTGAGTAGCTGGGACTACAGGCACTTGCCAGCATGCCCGGCTAATTTTTTTGTATTTTTAGTAGAGACGGGGTTTCACCCTGTTAGCCAGGATGGTCTCGATTTCCTGACCTCGTGATTCACCTGCCTCGGCCTCCCAAAGTGCTGAGATTACAAGCATGAGCAACCGCGCCTGGCCTTTTTAAAATTATTATTATTATTATTGAGACAGGGTCTCACCGTCACCCAGGCTGAAGTGCAGTGGTGTGATCACATCTCATTGCAGACTTGACTTTCTGGGCTCAAGTGATCCTTTCACCTCAGCCTTCTGAGTAGCTGGGATTACATGCACACACCACCGTGTCCGGCTATTTTTTTATATTTTTATTAGAGAAGAGATTACGCCATGTTGCCAAGGCTGGTTTTGAACCCTTGAACTCAAGCAATCCACCTGTCTCAGGCTCCCAAAGTGCTGGAATTACAGGCGTGAGCTACGTGCCCAGCCTCTTTTCCAATTCTTTTCTGTAAAACTCAGGGTTGTGGTTTTATTCAATGAATGCTGAGGTGAATTACGCCATCTTGTGTAATTCCAAGTTGAGCTTGAATAGTAATGAACCAAATATTGAATAATAAAAATATCTACCTCATCTTGGTCCCACATTATAAAGAATTCACCTCAAGTTACAAAACAACTCATGGCAGTGATAATTGGTCTAAAGATCTAATATATCCCCCTTTCTCCAGCAATTCCTAGAGTTTGAAAAGTATCCATTAGAGCAAAATGTCCATTAGAGCAAAATATTTTAAGGAAGATGATACCAGGTTTGTGTGAGGTAAAGAACTGTGTAATGGCCAGCATTTAGAGCTGCTAACCTTTTAAGGTTTCAGATTTAGGGTTTAAATGTCTTTGATGCCAGGAAGTAAGAACCAGCCAGAGGCTGAAGCTGTTGTTGGCTCTAGGTTTAGAAATCTTTCAAAAACATTGACAATCTTGTTTTAGCAGCTGGGAGAGGACAGTAGGGAGCAGACAAAGCTAAGAAGAGAGGAGTCTGAGAAGTGTTCAGCTAGTGGGAGAGAAGGGAATGATAACTGATTAAAAATACCCACCTCATGGGGTTGGTTTGATTATTAGAAATATGCATGACATGGAGGAACATAATTTTAATTACAAATAGTTAGAAATGCACTGAATAAATTGCCGTTGTTCAAAAGACAGCAGAGCCCCGGCGAGATGTTAAATACAAAACATGGCAAAATACAATAAGCTTAAATAAAAATCAGTAGAGAAAATACGAGAAAAGAATAATTGAAAAAGTCTTAGCTTTACTGATATATTTCTTCAGGATCTTGTCCCTTATGGTGTTTAGACAGATGCAGTACTATAAAGGGCTGATACAGTTTTTTTCCCCTTTAATCTTGACTGTTATAGAAAAGTCTTCACTGTATATAGAACCTCTAATTTTATCTCTTGAAAATGAGGGTCTTGGCCAGGTGCAGTGGCTCACACCTGTAATCCCAGCACTTCGGGAGGCCGAGGCGGGCAGATCACTTGAGGTCAGGAGGCCAGCCTGGCCAACATGGTGAAACCCGGTCTCTATTAAAAATACAAAGATTAGCCAGGCGTGGTGGCATGTGCCTGTAGTCCCAGCTACTCAGGAGGTTGAGACAGGAGAATCGCTTGAACCTGGGAGGCAGAGGTTGCAGTGAGCTGAGATTGTGCCATTGCACTCCAGCCTGGGCGACAGGGCGAGACTCTATCTTAAAAAAAAAAAAAAAGAAAAGAAAAAGAAAAAGAAAATGAGGGTCTTATCGTTTCCCTAATGTTTTCTCCCATCACTTAAACCTCACACTAAATGATTTCATTCACGTAATCACATGTATTCTATATACTTGTAAAATGTATTTGGTTTGGCTTAGCTATTTACCACATTTAGGAAATGATTGTTTCTCTTAGACTGTTTATCTTTTTCTCCCCCAACAGAACACAGTTCTCTGGCTTTTTGGAAAACTGATGCATCCGATGTAAAGCCATGCTAAAGTGGTTTTCAGATTCCACATAAAATGTCACACTTGTATCTTGTTCATCCAAGGAACCTAATGGAAATTAAAAAATAAAGCTGCTGAATTTATTGCCTTAGCCATTGCAGTGTTACTCTTCACGGTAGCGTACTTTTAGTTTTGTCATCTGGTTAAGAAATGCAAATATTTGGAACATCATCATTTTATGGCTGTGAAATTGACAGTATAAACGATTGTCTAGGTATCCCACTTTTCCTGTGTGTAGTCCTGTTCTCGGCTGGGCGCGGTGGCTCACGCCTGTAATCCCAGCACTTTGGGAGGCGGAGGTGGCGGATCACTTGAGGTCAGGAGTCCGAGACCAGCCTGGGCAACATGGTGAAACCCCGTCTCTACTGAAAATACAAAAATTAGCTGGGCGTGGTAATGTGGGCCTGTAATCCCAGCTACTCAGGAGACCGAGGCAGGAGAATTGCTTGAACCTGGGAGGTGGAGGTTGCAGTGAGCCGAGATTGTGCCACCACATTCCAGCCTGGGCAATAGAGTGAGACTCCATCTCAATAAATACATAAACAAGTAAATAAATCCTACTCTCAAGCACTTTCATGTAAAACACCTGCAATACAATATTTTTCATAGAATGGGCCACAGACCCCCTACCCCATTACTATGACCTATCTGCTTATTCCAAAGAACAAGTGTTGTGCCCCAGAATTGTTAAGAATGACCCAGAATTCTGCATTTATGACAAAGTTTCCAGATAGTTCTTGTGCATCTTCAAGTTTGAGAAGCATTGCCATACAGAAGTAAGCATGGACTTCCAGGTCAATAGGACTGAATTTGCATCCTTGATGCTGGGTTTATATAGTGCCAAAAAATTTTTCTGTATCCACTACAATTCCATGGCCCATCATTGATGTTGCTCCTTTGCATATATTCAACTCCCTAGCCCTTCTCTCCTTCGGTAGTGTTTGCTGGCCAAACACCGCTGGCGTTATCGGCCTTCCTTTTGCCTGCACCTGAGGAGTTGAATGTGGCTAGAAAAAAAAGAGGAACTCACAACCGTGCCAATAGGTCCCATTTTAAATTCATAAACACAAACTTTACATGGGCCTCCAACTCTGCCCAACAATCCTATTATATTTCTCTAATTTGTTCACTCCCTTACTCTCTAAAGTGGCTATTTCTCTTCTCAACCTTCCTCAAGCTACCTTCCTTCTCCTCATCCTTAGCTGATAACTTAGCTCTGTATTTCACTGAGAAAATAGAAAAGAACTTTTTTTTTTTTTTTTTATCTTTCCACTCCCAAATCCATCATTCTACCAGTGTTGACAACCACGGAATCTGCCTTCTGTCAGGTTACAATGGATGAACATCTAAGGACAAACCCTCTCTTTATGTGCTGGGACCCATTTTCTCTCTCCTACTTAAGGATTTTACTCCTGAAATTAATGCTCATCCATGTTTATTTTTTCCTTTCTATTGGAACACTTCAATCAGCATACAGATATATGGTAATGTCACCCATTAAAAAAAGAAGCCCTGTTACTTCACATCTTTTTTCCAGCTACAGCTCCAACTCTTTAGTCCCTGTTTTCACAAAAGTCCTGGAGTTATTTCCCTTTGCCATCTGCACTATGTGCTACCCATCACTTCACAATCTGTGTTCTCCATGGGATTTACCACCCATGCCTCTTTCTCAGAACTTAACCCAATTCCATGTGATGTGGACTGAATCTTTTCTCCAAGATGCTTCTCTGCTCCTCCTCCTTTTACAGAAACCAGAGTGGCTCCCCTTCCTTCTATGCTTTCATT
>NW_012104299.1:779297-780764 GCF_000951045.1 Mandrillus leucophaeus
ATTGGAAGAGAACCTCAATTCCTTACTGTTTACCTGTGACTTCCCTCAATTCATTGCCCTTCAGACCTTAAAGGAAAATTGGATGGCACACTATAGTACTCATGACAATACACTCTTTTTTTTCTTTTCTTTTTTTTTTCTTTTTGCTTGATCCACTGCTTTCTGAGAATAGCTCCTCCAGGATTCTGATAGACCTCTTTTCTTGGGTGAAACTCAGTAGAGTAAGGTTAGTAAGATAAACTACAACACCCAATGCTGCAGTTGGCCTTCGAACTGCAACTGATACTCATCTTCTTCCTCCACCACCATCCATTTCATATTCTCCTCACCCTTGGCTGGTTCTTCTGTTGGTCTCACTGGCTTTTCTGGTGGTGTGACAAAGACCTTCATCCTTGAGGGGTCTGAAAGGACTCTATGCCTTTCTGATGTTTCTATGATTTTTATAATCAAAATTGTATGAAGGAGTACTAAGGAGGCAGCAGCCCATTGCTCCTGATGATCAGGGCCAATGACCCTTTCCAAGATGGTGAGATCTTTGCTTGCAGGTTCCTTGGCAAAAGGAGCCTAAAGTAGCCAGGCACCATCTGTAGTTTATAGTTCAATGGGACTTGCTGTGCCCCTAGTGGAAGTGTTTCCCTTTTGGAAACAAGGCCTTTTAAACTTATAGAGTTCAGATGTGGAATAAAGCATAAATGTTCCCAAGTGAGTCAAGGGGAGAAATAGTAACTTGGCCACTGCTGCTTCAAATCCTTGATTCCTAGACCCATGTATTGTTCCTATTGGGGAGACAATGAAGATGTTTGATTTAAAGTATATACTTCATCATAGAGGATCATATCTCAAAGCTGCTGCTTTGATTATGCTTTCAACAGGGCCATTTCAAGGTTCTGTCAGCTGGCAGCTTCTGGATGATTTGGTAGGTAATGTGATCAGTTGGTCCTGTGGTCAGGGGCCTATTGTCATACCACCTTTACTATAAAATGGGTTACCTGGTCTGGTGCAATGTTATTTGGGATCCTGTATCAGTGGATTCGAACTCCGTAAGTCCTCGGATGGTGATGCAGGAAAAACAAATGCATATCCAAATAAGTATTGATTCCTAGCATAATGAATCTGTGCTCCTTCAGTAGAGGTAGATCCAATGGAGTCACCTTGATACCTTACGTGCCAGTGGGTCTGCTTGAGAGATGGTGTCATCTTGGAGGCTCAACGTTGGTCTTTAGTCTCTGTTGCTTGCCAGGTTGGACATTCAACCAAGACAGTATCCAGATCAATCTATGTAAGTAGGAGACCATGCCGTTGGGCCTATGAATTATCTCCATCCTTGTTACCATAGCCATTTCAGTCATGTGGCCATTATGCCAGCACTGGGGCGGCCAGTGATAGAGGCCAGATGCTGTCAACTGGCTGAGTCTTTTTCTCTATCTGGTTATGTAGTACCTTGCTAGTGGGAGTTAACATGTGCAT
>NW_012104299.1:782159-792964 GCF_000951045.1 Mandrillus leucophaeus
GTGATCTTGGCTCACCACAACCTCCGCCTCCTGGGTTCAAGCAATTCTCCTGCCTCAGCCTCCCGAGTAGCTGGGATTACAGGCATGCGCCACCATGCCTGGTAAATTTTGTGTTTTTAGTAGAGACCAGGTTTCTCCATGTTGGTCAGGCTGGTCTCGAACACCCGACCTCAGGTGATCCGCCTGCCTCGGCCTCCCAAAGTGCTGAGATTACAGGTGTGAGCCACTGTGCCCGGCCCAGGACTCTCAATTCCTTCTTTGTATTTTTCTGAATGTTGTATTATCGTTTTGTATTCCTTCTTTGTATTATCCTGACTTTTGAGGAAGCTTAAAACAGCTATTTCGAATTATCTGCATGAAAGGTCACATCTCTCTCTCTAGAATAGGCCACTGTTGCCTTACTTAGTTCATTTGGTGAGGTCATGTTTTCCAGCATGGTTTTAATGCTTATGGATGTTAATTGTTGTCTGGGCATTAAAGAGTTAGGTATTTATTGTAGTCTTTGCAGTCTGGGCTTGTTTGTTGGGAAGGCTTTCCAAGTATTCAAAGGGAATTGAGTGTTGTGATCTAAGTCTTTGGTCACTGCAACCATATGTGCACTAGGAGAACCCCACGCCCAGTAATGATGACTCTTGCAGACCTCTTGAGGTATCACTTCGGTAGTCTTAAGTAAGATCCAAGAGAATTCCCCAGATTACCAACCAGAGACTCTTGCTCTCTTCTCTTACTTCCCCCCAGACAGAGTCTGTCTTTCCATGCTGAACTGCTTGGAGCTGGGTGACACAAGCAGCCTTGTGGCCTCATCAACGGGGACTGTACTAGGTCAGACCTAAAGCCAGCACAGCACTGGGTCTTGCCTGTCTTCCATCTGTTGTTCACTCAAGGCCTAGGGCTCTTTAGGGCTCTTTAGTCAACAGGTGGTGAATCCAGCCAGGCTTGTGAGCTCTCCCTAAGCCCAGGGCAGGTCCAGAAATGCTGTCCGGGCAAGGCCTGGAGTTGGGAACCTTAGGAATTGACCTGATGCTCTTTCTACTGCGCCTGAGCTGGCACCGAAACTGCAAGACAAAGTACTTCCTACTCTTCCATCTCCTTTCCTCGAGGAGTCTCTCCCCCTGGTCACCACCGTCCCAGGCCTGCAGGGAGTGATGACTGCCTGGCTACCAATGATGTTCACTCAAGGCCCAAGAGCTCTTCAGTCAGCTTGTGGTAAAAGCTGCCAGGCTTCAGTCTCTTCCTTCAGGGCAGTGTGCTCCCCTCTGGCTTAGGGCAAGTCCAGAAATGCCACCCAGGGGCCAAGGCCTGGAATCAGGGACCCCAGGATCCTGCTTTGTGCTCTATCCCACTTTGGCCGACTTGGTACCCAAGGTGCAAGATAAAGCCCCTTTACTCTTTCCTCTCCTTTCCTCAAGTAAAAGGAGTCTCTCCCTATGACTACCACAGCTGGCAATGTGCTGGGTCACACCTGAAGTCAGCATGGCAGAGGATCTCACTCAAGTCTTGTGGTGAGTACAGCCTGGCAACTGGTGGTGCTAATTCAAGTCCAAGGGCTCTTGGATCATCAGGTAATGAATCCTGCCAGAACTGGTACTTCTCTTTAAGGCAGTGGCTAGAGTGTGTCAAGAAGTGTTGTCCAGCAGATAGGGCCTGGAATGGGGGCCTCAGGATTCAGCCTGATGCCCTATTCTGCTGTGGCTGAGCTGGAATGCAAGTTGCAAGGCAAAGTTCTCTTTACCCCTCCCTCTCCTCTCCTCGAGCAGAAGGAAGCAGTCTCTCCTGGAGCTGCAAGCTGTGCTGCCTGAGGTTGTGGGAGGGGTCACACAAGCACACCCTTGACCACCCCAGCTGGTGTTTCATAGGTTGTGTATACCCAAAGACCACTGGCTCCAAGCCCAGCACAGCACTAAGACTTGCCCAGGAATTTCAGTCCTTGTGGCCTAGACCACCTTTCAAGTTTATTTAGGACCCCAGAGCACTTTACCCCATGGTCATGGGGCTAGTTGGAACTCAAGTTCTGTCTGGCTGCTGGGATGGATGATTCTTTCCAGGCTAGGGCTGGTCTACATGCTCCCTCATGGTTACCAGGTGAATTCTGCCCTGTGTGGCTTTCTGCTGTGACAGACAGCACTGAATTCCAATGCCAAGTCCCACAAACACTTCACACTCCCTCCCCCAAGCACACAGATTCTCCCTCTGCACCACATGGCCACTGCTGGGGATGAGCAAAGGGTGGTGTCTACAACTCAAGATTGTCTTTCCCAGCCTCTTCAATGCCTCTTTCCTTGATATAATTTCAAAGCTGGGTACAGGGATTTTTGGTTATGATGGTGCTTTTTTGCATGGATGGTTGTTCTATTTGGTGTTCCTATGAGGGGGATGATCACTGGAGGTCTCTATTTGGCCATCTTGCTCCACTCCCACCTTTGAGCACTTCTTTTTTGTTTTTTGAAACACAGTCTCACTCCGTAGCCAGGCTGGAGTGCAATGGCGCAATCTCGGCTCACTGCAGCCTCTGCCTCCTGGGTTCAAGCAATTCTCCCGCCTCAGCCTCCTGAGTAGCTGGGACAACAAGTGCGCACCACCATGCTTTTGGTTAAAACACAATTACTCCAAGCTTGTCACAATTTGTAAACCTCAGCCATTTCCCCAATGAACTGAAGATAATGGTGTTTAGAAATCAAGGTGTGCATTGTGTCTGGGTGTGCTCATTGATACTGAGGCATCACTGCTTCTAGGTCCTCTTCAACAGACAGAGCTAGAAAATACATACACATATTTATATACACATACACTACTCCGATAAACAATAATTAGGTCTGCATTTTGGTAGCATCGGATATTCAGCACGCCTAACTTTGACACCTCAGCACTTCTGTTTTAAACCCTCAGCGCCTTTCCAACACTGCTCCCTTCCCCAGCCTATTCCACGAAGAAGCTCCTGGGATATGGCAAGTTTGTTGAAGGTTGTGTTTTGTGCCATTTTGTTCGCTGGAAGGCATTTTAAGCTGCTGGATAGGTTTGGATCCCTGGAAACTAATCAGAGTAGACTTTAGAGCTTAGATGATAGTCCTGATTCCTCTCATTTAATGGTATATTCACAGAAATAAAAATCTGCTATTTTTGTAATTGGAAGAGGCAGTTTGGAGTTGAGGAGTCCATCGGTAGAAACTGTCCAGTTGCAGCCCTCTATTTAGTGATTATGTGGTCCATTTTGTGCCGTAAGTAGATTCCCTTTTTCAAGTGTTTTTCTTCTTAAATGCTCTGATCACCAGGTTGCCTGTCATCACAGTTCTGCTGTACCCTCCCTAGCTACAGTAGCAGTGATCGCCCCCTGCTGGAGATGGTACAGGAAGTAGCCGCCATAGGCAGCCTAGTGAAGAACTACAACCAGAAGGAGCTGGTTATCATCCTCTTTTTTTTTTTTTTTGAGATAGAGTCTCGCTCTGTCACCCAGGCTGGAATGCAGTGACGCAATCTCAGCTCACTGCAAGCTCCGCCTCCCGGGTTCAGGCCATTCTCCTTCCTCAGCCTCCCAAGTAGCTGGGACTACAGGCGCCGGCCACCACACCCGGCTAATTTTTTTGTATTTTTAGTAGAGATGGGGTTTCACCGTGTTAGCCAGGATGGTCTCAATCTCCTGACCTCGTGATCTGCCTGCCTCAGCCTCCCAAAGTGCTGAGATTACTGGCGTGAGCCACCGCGACCGGCCCATCCTCTATTTTTGCACAGTTGGACTGAATCTTTCCAAAGTAATATTACTCACCTAGCAATCATAGACCAAATGAACTCTATAAACTATATAACTATAACTCTACAAATGCATGTAACTATATAACTATGAACTCTATAAATGTATATGGCTAGAGAGGTCTTCTTCCAAGACAAATAGGTCACTGAAGGCTCTTCCCAATGACCATCTTTTTTCTCTTGGTTTATGGCAGGACGGCGTTCTAAATGCAAAGGAATCAATGTTTTCACTCATCTCTTATGCTATATTTCTGCAAGAAGTTTATTACATAATTCTCTAGTTTCTAATACATGGACCAATCTTTCAATATATAGGCTCTCTTTCCTGTGCCCCAAACTTAATAGTAAGTACTATTCCTCAGTGACGTTTTCTATCTACTAGCCTGAGGATCATTCCCTGCTTTAATCTCTCAATAAAAGATTAAAAAGATAAAAGAAAGAAAGAAAAGGAAAGAGAATGGCTTCAGCTGTGTGCATGTGTGTGCCAATATGCCTGTGTGTAGGTGAGAGAGTGTGTATGTGGTTGCTGTGCAAGTGTGTGAGCATATTTGTTCCTTTTGTGTGAGTGTGTGAGCGTATTAGTCCCTTTTGTGTGAGTGTGTGAACATATTTGTCCCTTTTGTGTGAGTGTGTGAGTATATATGTGGTATATGTGGTATGCATGTGGATTTGTGTATGTGGTTTGAATGTGTGTGCTTTGTATATGTGCTCATGCATATGCATGCGTGTGTGTGTGTGTGTGTGTGTGTGTGTGTCTGGGCATGCACGTGCACATGATAATTAGTTCTTTGTGTGCTATTGCTGCCTCCTAGTGGCATCTATTCCTTTTCAAAGTGCTGGCAAAACAGTTCAGAAAGAAAAGAAGCCCTCATATTGAAGTCTCCTGTGTCAGGCACTGGGTACATTTTTCTATATATCTCACCTATGTTAATTCAATCTCCCCAATCATCCCATAAGGAAAATAAATAAACTGAAACTCAGGAAGATTATGTAACTTAGTTTACCCAGGTCACAAAGCTAGTAAGTGACAGAACCAGATATCCAAACTTCAGAATGATGTCTTTTCTACCATTTTGGTACTGCTAGTTAAGCTACGACTTTTCCCAGTGGCTTCCTGGAAATATTTGCACTCTAAAGTTGGAGTTTTACAGCCTACTCCTAAAACAAGTTGGTAGAAAAGATTGTTGTATATGCAAGGCTAGGAAGTATCCTAGGTTACTAGTTTTTATGGATACTGGCTAGGGCATTATGGCAATATGTATATCACTGAAGAGAAGGGAGAAAGAGTAGCCGGTTTATCTCTGTTAATAACCTACAGCATGAATTACCCCAAGAGGCTAAGATAGAATAAGCAGCAGAAGGAGGAATGAAATGGTGAATATTGCTTAGTTCTAGCATAAGGAAGAAATCCAAAGTCACTGTGCTAGAGGCAGTGACTCTTTTCTCAGTAGTGAAGAAAAGAAAATATGTCTCGTCATTCTTAGTTTCTGCAATCTTTATACTGTATTTATTTACTTATTTTATTAAAAAAATAGAGACAAGGTCTTGCTATGTTGCCTAAGCTGGTCTGAAACTCCTGGGCTCAAGTAATCTGCCTGCCTCGGTCTCCCACAGTGTTGGGATTACAGGCGTGAGCCACTGCGCCTGGCCTATAATGCATTCATTTGTGGTATAATCTATACTTCTGTGGTCTGTAAATAGAAAGTTCTGCATTACTTACTATTCAGTTTAAGGAATTTACCAGGTACAGGATTGTTTTCATATTTGTCTCTAATGTGTTTATATAATAATTACAATTCTTGGTATTTACAAGTTGTTTTCCATCTAGATAGCTAAAATCATTTACATATTTCACTCTAATGACACAGAGTATCTTAATAATGCAAAATGGTGAATCATGGAAGTTTGATTGCTTTGAATGTTAGCTTATGCATATTGCTAGTTTTGAAACAATAAATTAAAAACATGGAAGATACTTATATCTGTCTAATATAGCTATATAATTATATATACAATTCCACGAAAAAAGATAAAGGACAAAAGAGATACTTTGCAGAAGAATAAAAGACTAATAGAGATATTTAAATCTTTCAACTTCTCTAATAGTGAAAAATGCAAAGTAAAAACAGATGCTTTTTTTTTTTTAACATACAATTAGCACAGATCTAAAAAACCATTAATATGAGACAGCCATTTGCGCAGACCATTGAGTGAAGTTGCAAATTTGCAAAATACTTCCAGTAAGCGATTTGGCAGTACTGATCAAAAGCCTTAATGCTTTTATAATGCCCATAGGAATATCTTTTATGGAGAGAGCTAAAATTTCAACCAAGATGTCTATATTCAAAGGCATTTATTGCAACATTATTTATAAGGGCAAAAAATTGGTAACCACAGGAGAGTAATTAAGAAAATTGTCATATCCACGTGATGATATAATAAGTAGATACTAGAAGTGATAATATAGATATAAAAATTTGAATAAATATATACAAATGTTAATAGCGGTTATTACTTAATGGCAGGATTACACATATTTTTTTTCTCCTTTAAACTTTTCAGTATTTTTCAATTTCCTTATAAGGGAAATGAAACCCTGAAATCATGAAAACTTTTTATTTTTATTTTTACGTTTTATTTATTTATCTTTTTGAGACGGAGTTTTGCTCTTGTTGCCTAGGCTGGAGTGCAATGGTGTGATCTTAGCTCCCTGCAACCTCCGCCTCCCAGGTTCAAGCAATTCTCCTGCCTCAGCCTCCTGAGTAGCTGGATTATAGGCATGCGCCACCATGCCCGGCTAATTTTGTGATTTTAGTAGAGATGGAGTTTCTCCATGTTGGTCAGGCTGGTCTTGAACTCCCGACTTTGGGTGATCCGCCCACCTTGGCCTCCCAAAATGCTGGGATTACAGGTATAAAAAAGCTGTTTAATACACGTTTTACTTTTTCTCCTCTTTCTTTACATCACTCTTTTCCTTATCTTTATCTTTCTCCTTATCAACTTTTCTATCTTTTTGCTCTTTTCTTTTTCCTGCCTTTCTTTCTTGTCTCCGTCCTGGTTGGCAATCTTGTTGATGAGGTTGTGCAGAGCAACCACAGAATGGATCAGTGAGGCCAAGTACACTACCACCATCTGGTCCTTGGTCCTCAGGTAAAAGGCCTTAACAGGCTCCTGCAGGCTCATGTCTGGCAGCAGGCTGAAGATGTCCTGCAGCTCGTAGATGATCTGGTGGTGGATGGGCAGCTTGCCTGTGGCTACTTCTTCCAGGTAGCTCCTGATATCCAGAAGCCTGGAGTTCAGTCCCTTCAAACCATGGACCTGATTTGTGATCCGCTGGGACAGAGTGCCCACTGTCGTGTCTTTGATGTCTTGTAACAAGTGTTCAACTCTAACTTCCTCAGCTTACTCTGCTCCAATTTCACTGGTCACGTGTTCAAAGTTCTTTGTGTGCTATTGCTGCCTCCTAGTGGCATCTATTCCTTTTCAAAGTGCTGGCAAAACAGTTCAGAAAGAAAAGAAGCCCTCATATTGAAGTCTCCTGTGTCAGGCACTGGGTACATTTTTCTATATATCTCACCTATGTTAATTCAATCTCCCCAATCATCCCATAAGGAAAATAAATAAACTGAAACTCAGGAAGATTATGTAACTTAGTTTACCCAGGTCACAAAGCTAGTAAGTGACAGAACCAGATATCCAAACTTCAGAATGATGTCTTTTCTACCATTTTGGTACTGCTAGTTAAGCTACGACTTTTCCCGGTGGCTTCCTGGAAATATTTGCACTCTAAAGTTGGAGTTTTACAGCCTACTCCTAAAACAAGTTGGTAGAAAAGATTGTTGTATATGCAAGGCTAGGAAGTATCCTAGGTTACTAGTTTTTATGGATACTGGCTAGGGCATTATGGCAATATGTATATCACTGAAGAGAAGGGAGAAAGAGTAGCCGGTTTATCTCTGTTAATAACCTACAGCATGAATTACCCCAAGAGGCTAAGATAGAATAAGCAGCAGAAGGAGGAATGAAATGGTGAATATTGCTTAGTTCTAGCATAAGGAGGAAATCCAAAGTCACTGTGCTAGAGGCAGTGACTCTTTTCTCAGTAGTGAAGAAAAGAAAATATGTCTCGTCATTCTTAGTTTCTGCAATCTTTATACTGTATTTATTTACTTATTTTATTAAAAAAATAGAGACAAGGTCTTGCTATGTTGCCTAAGCTGGTCTGAAACTCCTGGGCTCAAGTAATCTGCCTGCCTCGGTCTCCCACAGTGTTGGGATTACAGGCGTGAGCCACTGCGCCTGGCCTATAATGCATTCATTTGTGGTATAATCTATACTTCTGTGGTCTGTAAATAGAAAGTTCTGCATTACTTACTATTCAGTTTAAGGAATTTACCAGGTACAGGATTGTTTTCATATTTGTCTCTAATGTGTTTATATAATAATTACAATTCTTGGTATTTACAAGTTGTTTTCCATCTAGATAGCTAAAATCATTTACATATTTCACTCTAATGACACAGAGTATCTTAATAATGCAAAATGGTGAATCATGGAAGTTTGATTGCTTTGAATGTTAGCTTATGCATATTGCTAGTTTTGAAACAATAAATTAAAAACATGGAAGATACTTATATCTGTCTAATATAGCTATATAATTATATATACAATTCCACGAAAAAAGATAAAGGACAAAAGAGATACTTTGCAGAAGAATAAAAGACTAATAGAGATATTTAAATCTTTCAACTTCTCTAATAGTGAAAAATGCAAAGTAAAAACAGATGCTTTTTTTTTTTTAACATACAATTAGCACAGATCTAAAAAACCATTAATATGAGACAGCCATTTGCGCAGACCATTGAGTGAAGTTGCAAATTTGCAAAATACTTCCAGTAAGCGATTTGGCAGTACTGATCAAAAGCCTTAATGCTTTTATAATGCCCATAGGAATATCTTTTATGGAGAGAGCTAAAATTTCAACCAAGATGTCTATATTCAAAGGCATTTATTACAACATTATTTATAAGGGCAAAAAATTGGTAACCACAGGAGAGTAATTAAGAAAATTGTCATATCCACGTGATGATATAATAAGTAGATACTAGAAGTGATAATATAGATATAAAAATTTGAATAAATATATACAAATGTTAATAGCGGTTATTACTTAATGGCAGGATTACACATATTTTTTTTCTCCTTTAAACTTTTCAGTATTTTTCAATTTCCTTATAAGGGAAATGAAACCCTGAAATCATGAAAACTTTTTATTTTTATTTTTACGTTTTATTTATTTATCTTTTTGAGACGGAGTTTTGCTCTTGTTGCCTAGGCTGGAGTGCAATGGTGTGATCTTAGCTCCCTGCAACCTCCGCCTCCCAGGTTCAAGCAATTCTCCTGCCTCAGCCTCCTGAGTAGCTGGATTATAGGCATGCGCCACCATGCCCGGCTAATTTTGTGATTTTAGTAGAGATGGAGTTTCTCCATGTTGGTCAGGCTGGTCTTGAACTCCCGACTTTGGGTGATCCGCCCACCTTGGCCTCCCAAAATGCTGGGATTACAGGTATAAAAAAGCTGTTTAATACACGTTTTACTTTTTCTCCTCTTTCTTTACATCACTCTTTTCCTTATCTTTATCTTTCTCCTTATCAACTTTTCTATCTTTTTGCTCTTTTCTTTTTCCTGCCTTTCTTTCTTGTCTCCGTCCTGGTTGGCAATCTTGTTGATGAGGTTGTGCAGAGCAACCACAGAATGGATCAGTGAGGCCAAGTACACTACCACCATCTGGTCCTTGGTCCTCAGGTAAAAGGCCTTAACAGGCTCCTGCAGGCTCATGTCTGGCAGCAGGCTGAAGATGTCCTGCAGCTCGTAGATGATCTGGTGGTGGATGGGCAGCTTGCCTGTGGCTACTTCTTCCAGGTAGCTCCTGATATCCAGAAGCCTGGAGTTCAGTCCCTTCAAACCATGGACCTGATTTGTGATCCGCTGGGACAGAGTGCCCACCGTCGTGTCTTTGATGTCTTGTAACAAGTGTTCAACTCCAACTTCCTCAGCTTACTCTGCTCCAATTTCACTGGTCACGTGTTCAAATGTTTTCAAGGTTGGAGTTCCATCATCATGGACTTCTTCCACTGAAACGTATGCTTCTGTGGGCAACTCTAGGTCCTTTGGATTCATGTCAATAATGACCAATACCGAGTTAGGATAGTATCTTTTCATGAGTTCATTGATGGTAATGTCATTCATGTGTATTTTAGGGCCTGTGTGGTACCAGCCAACTATTCTTTCTCTGGCATTGACTTTTCTTAAACATTCCATACACGTTTTCCAAATAATCATGGTCTAAAAACCACACAGAATTGTCTCTGTTATCTTCATCAAAAGGAACTGCACACTGTTTGATATATCAAGTACTTTCTTTTGCCAGGACCCCAAAAGCACACCAACAACTTGCTTCTGGTTTCCAGCCTTGCCGATTTGGTTGAAATGATCCACCACACTGAGCAGCACCAGGGGGTGGACCACCACCTTCTGCACCTTCACCAGCTCTGGCATCGAGACACACCCCGCCCAGGCCTGGCTCCCCGAGACCTGCAAACACCAGCAGTGGCAGCAATTTCCCTGGGGCTCCATCAGGCCCAGGCTCTTCCTCTTCCCTCAGGTTTACATTTCACTTTGCAAAGGTAACAGTGGCTTAAACAAACCAAAGTAATCTCTAGGTCTCCTACTACAGTTACTTTAATTTTATGGAGCAAGAGTTTAAATTATAGAGATTGGCCAGGCGCGGTGGCTCACGCCTATAATCCCAGCACTTTGGGAGGCCAAGGTGGTGGATCACCTGAGGTCGGGAGTTCGAGACCAGCCTGACCAACATGGAGAAACCCCATCTCTACTAAAAATACAAAAAATTGGCCGGGTATGGTGGCACATGCCTGTAATTCCAGCTACTGGGGAGGCTGAGGTAGGAGAATCGCTTGAAGCTGGGAGGCAGAGGTTGCAGTAAGAGTGCCACTGCACTCCAGCCTGGGCAACAAGAGCAAAACTCTGTCTTTTAAAAA